>NW_027097283.1:0-100281 GCF_019320115.1 Miscanthus floridulus
ACAAAATAGAGAGCAACAAATCCTGTATTCTCACTTTAAACAGTTGTAACTCAAACACTACTTAGCCAAATGATACCAAATTTTAACAGTAGCTAGATACATAAATTATCTACAACTTTTGTATAAACAAGTTTCACAACAAAGCACATTATCATGAAGAACTTTGCTAAGTTCCTAAATCTGTCCATAAACCACATTTGCAAGAAAATAAATATTAACTTATGTTGCAAACACATAATTAGGTAAAACCATCTTTACCAACATGTCACACATGACTAAAGAACACCAGAAAACCTAGTGTCCATGACCAGATAAATTCTTTTAATGCATTTCCTAATTTATTTTAGATAACAAGGTGACTTAATGAACATATACCAAAAGTATATAATAAATTCTACAAAAATTACAGTGGCTCACATATCCTCTCAATAGTCTACTGTACAAATTTTACTCTATTTGAATATGTATAGCAACCTCTATGAAAAGAACAAGTTGCTAAAGCAAGAAATCATGTGAGAGCGAGATAAACCAATAACTCACTCATACTTCACCCAATACTCATGAAATTTTTAGCACACATCAACTATCACATGAGTAGCATGCCACAAAAATTTCACTTCATTTGGAGCCCTAGATCTGCAGTTATGGAAAATAACAAATTCAACTAGCATTACAACCTTACTACACAAATCTATTTTTACCGCAAAATATTTAAACTAAAACATGCTATATTATAGATCCACTACATAGACAATTTCACAAGGATTCCAAAAAGTCCTCATTTACTATTTTACAAATTTTCTATAATTTACTATGAATTTCCAAAGTTCCTGCAAAACAATTACAAACTAGTCCTTATGGCACTATTCACATGAGTCATAGGTTCTGCAGAAAGGCCCTCTCCTTTACTCGAATTTGAGCCCGAGGTCCTCCACACGAGGTTGAAACAGAGGACGCCGCGGAATTGACCGTGGCGACCGGAGAAGGGCTGGCGGTGGCGGGGGAATGGTGGGGAAGTACCAGGAGGTTGGCGCGCACTCGTAGGTGGTCGCAGCTTGCTCCGCGGAGGTCCGACATGGCCTGGCCACGCACGCCGGCGGCCTAGGCGATGGCGGGATGCGGCAGCTTACCGGTGGCGGTGCTCCGGTGGCTAATGGCTTGGGCGAGCGTGCGCGCGAGGTGCAGCACGATAAGGCAAAGGCGGTGGTGCACGTGGCTGAGGCCGTGGGGGCTTAGAGCGGTGAGGACGCGGCGGCGGCGAGCTTGAGTCGCCGGCCATGGCGGACGGCTGCACGGGAGCGAGGAGAGCGCGAGAGGGAGCGAGCAGGGAGTGGAGAGGGGGATGGAGAGGGCATGCTGGTGCCCCTCCTCGTCGGCAGCAGGGCGTAGGGCGCGTGGCCGAAGGTGGGACGCGCAGCAGCGGCGGGAGTGCATGGCGGCCACGTTCACAACACGCGTCGTCGTTCGAGCATTTCCCCGAGCACGTGGCGGGCGTCGGTGAGGGCGACGTGGGGAGCCAATTTGGGCCACATCCAGGCTGAATCAAACCTTGGGCCAAAAATGAAGTTTGTTCACCTCGACCTGCTCTACATTTTTCATTAAGGCACTCCAGTCATTTGAGCAACATAACCATGGGTAATTTAATCTCCAAAGTGGCATTGTTAGTGCATTGACGGCGATTAACAAACTCCAAAATTGAGGGTCATAAGAAGGTCAAACGAGTGCCATCCTTTTACATGATCTTCTCCATGAACTTAGCTCCAACTTTTATTTTTGGGTCAAAGCATGATGCTTAATAAAAACTCAAGAACGCGGCATGCCAACCTAATGACAATGAATTCCAGACTTGGAATAATTCTAAGTGCTGAAAACAACAGCAAATTCGATCTTGTGACCTCGATTTGACTTACTTCCAAGCTGATCTAGCTCTTAGTCCAAAAACAAAGTTTGTTCTACATGATATGGACTACAACTTTCATTTAAGGTCCAACCTCAAAACTAGTATAGAACCTACTGTTCTAGTTTGACCAAAGTAGGATCACGATGAAGCTTAAATTATCCTTTTTGATCCATTGGAGCATTTTCTTGGCATTTGCCCAACATGAACCTTTCATGACTTTTGTTGTAGAGTTCATCTAGAGTCATTTTGGCAAGGTTGCAAGGTTTGGTTGACATCTCATGTTCTCATTCACTTAATAGTGCAATTCAAGCACTTAGTAAAATCATTCCAACAAGGATATAACTTATCATTTCATGTGACTTTTTGATTCCAAACTTCATGAAACTTTTCGAGTGCCCAATATAGATGGGTATTGATGTGAGACACATGAAGATATCCCAATCACACCACCCAAGCATATATCTTGAAAAGCGGTCTATAGGCGAGCAAAGGTGCAATATCCAAGTTTAGGTTGGGGCTCATTTCTATAGGTTTGACCTTGACATCTTCATCATCACTTAATATACTATGTTTTAGCTCAAACCCATTGCTTAACTGGTGGCAAACACCTGGGGTGTTACATACGTATAGTTGGGGACCGCCATGAACTTGGCGTAGCACGGTCGCCCCAGGATGGCGTGGTAGGTTCCCTTGAACCCAACCACCTTGAAGGTGAGGACCTCCTTGCGGTAGTTGGAGGGAGTACCAAAGCAGACGGGCAGGTCAATGCGCCCGAGGGGCCGCGTGCGTTTCCTCAGCATAATGCCGTGGAAAGGCGCGGCGCCACCCCGGAGCTGCGACTGGTCGAGCTCCAGGAGCTCCAGGGTGTTGGCGTAGAGGATGTTAAGGCCACTGCCTCTGTCCATCAATACCTTAGTGAGCCGGGTATTGCTGATGATGGGGTCGACGACGAGTGGGTACTGCCCAGGGTTCGGGACATAATCGGGATGGTCGTCTTGGTCAAAGGTGATTGCCTCCCGAGACCAGTTGAGGTACTAGGGAGCGGCCACCTTCACCGAGAAGACCTCCCGACGTTCCCTCTTCCACTGTCGTGCCATGAGGCCACCGAAGGCCCACCGAAGATCATGAAAGCGTTGTGCACTTCGGGGAATCCATCGTCCTTGTAGTCGTCCTTATCGTCGGTGCCCCTCTTCTTGGCATCATCGTCGAGGAGCTCGAGCTTGGCGTAGTAACACCAGAGCATGGTGCACTCTTCGAGGGCGTGCTTCACCGGGCCCTGGTGGTATGGGCAGGGTTTCTTGAGCATGTCGTCGAAGAGCCCGGGGCCTCTAGGGCCTCAGGGATTTTTGTGCTCTGCGGCCATGACTAGGCCGGCCTCGAGAACTTCCTGCTTCCCCTGTGAAAGCTCTAGTTTGGTTTTGGTGAATTGATGAAACCCTAAGTGCTAACCTAGTTCATCAAGTGATCATGAGATAGGTAGCACACTTCAAGTAGAGAAGCAAATGAAGATCATAACATGACAATGGTGATAGCATGGAGATGATCAAGGGCTTAAACTTGAAAAGAAGAAAGAGAGAAACAAAAAGCTCAAGGCAAAGGTATAACTTGTAGGAGCTATTTTGTTTTGGTGATCAAGACACTTAGAGAGTGTAATCACATTTAGGTTTGATAGCCGTACTATTAAGAGGGGTGAAACTCGTATCGGAATGCGGTTATCAAAGTGCCACTAGATGCTCTAACTCATTGCATATGCATTTAGGATCTAGTGAAGTGCTAACACCCTTGAAATTGTTTGTGAAAATATGCTAACACTTGTGCACAAGGTGATACACTTGGTGGTGTTGTCACATCTACAAAGGAGGTGGTGTTTGCAGGGTTGAGATGGATTCGGCGCTTTCAGAAAAATGGAATGCCTATTTTCTATTGCGCCGGATGCAAATTCTTGGTGGTTGGCACATTGGAGCAAGGGTGGAGAAGATAGAAGTGAAAACAGAGCTGATGCCAGCGTCAGTCCAGTGACCGGACGCTGGATCCAGAAGCACCGGACGCTGACTGCCTACGTCCGGTCGTGTTGACTATCGGTACAGTGGCTAGGGTTTACCACCGAACGCTGGGCTGTGTCCGGGCGAGGTGGACCGGACGCATCCGGTCGAGGAAAACCAAATTTTGACCCTTACTATACTCGACCGGACACTGAGGTTCCAGCATCCGGTCAGTTTTTACCGGAGCGTCCGGTCAGCGTCATAACCGTTGGAATCTAACGAACAACGTTTGATGCTGATGACGCGTGGCATCCATCTGTGGACCAGACGCTAGGTCCAGGGTCCGGTCAAGTGGACCGGAGCATCTGGTCAGAGCGCAGAGTACCCAGTGAAGGGGTACAATGGCTCTATTTCGTGGGGGGTTCTATTTAAGCCCCATGGCCGGCTGTGGCTCACATCTTTGGCCATTTTTTATTGACATAGCAACCTTGTGAGCCTAGCCAAAGTACTCCCACTCATCTACATCATTGATTCATCATCATAGTGAGATTGGGAGTGATCCAAGTGCATTGCTTGAGTGATTGCATCTAGAGGCACTTAGTGATCGTGTTTCGCTGCGGATTTCGCTTGTTACTCTTGGTGGTGCCGCCGCCTAGATGGCTTGTAGCAGCGAGGATCGTTGAGCGGAGGGTGGTGATTGTCTCCAGCTCTAATCGTGGTGATTGTGAGGGGTTCTTGTAATGGAGATGGGGATCCCGATCTTCCATCAGGTGATGGTAACTATCGTTGTGGCGGAGAATGACACACCGATCCGGCTTCAGATCGAAAGATCGAACCCTACAATCTTAGCACCAAAGCTCCTCTGGTTATCAACCGAGTCACGGACCAGGTTGACCTCGCCAAGAAGGCTAATCCCTGCCTGCGCAACGAAGAACACAAGCAAGAACAAGAAAGATCGCAACCAAATTGCAAATGTATGATTAATCTCACGAGTTGGGGTCTCACAAACCGAAGAACGGTGAAACTGTTTCTTGACAGAATAATCTAAGCAAAACCCAAAACTTAATGATGGCAGTGGCATATTATTATAAAGGTCTTAGGGTCGTTGCCTACCCTGGACACGCCCCCTAATGGGCCCAAACACGATACACGGTCCAACGGACCAAAAGAAGGTGTCGCAGCACCCTGGCAGATTCTGGACGCTGACTTGTTTCGACGATTCCTATTGATTCCGAAGAGCTTTTGATGTGAAACCACTTGGATTGGTTTCCTTATCAAATTATCTTTCCATCCATATGCGGATCATCAAAAACGAAGTCCGGATGTGTCCTGGGCGTCCATTTTATTATAGACTGGTCCTGACGGCCGAGGCAGACTCGAACTCGGATTGGACTGGGCCTCTGGCTTGGTTTGGACGTCCTTGCTGGCCTCCTAAGGTGGTGGCCAAGGAGGAGGACGTCCAAGGCCATCTCTTAGGTGTTCTCCATCTTCTTAGGGCGTGCTCCAACTTGGGCCTAGGTCCCAAGGATGTCTAACAAGCCCATGACGATAGTGTAGCTCCCGCCAGAAATAGCGACAGAATATATTGGTGATTTGGAGGCCTTGCTAACGTTATATTGAGATGGGACTAGATCTATTTGAAAGCTTATCAAACAAGCTTTCCATCAAGTGCTCATTGACCTCGATCGCACTCCGGATGGATGAGTTATGGCCTTCCCAATGAGGCACTGTCGGGCTGCCGATGAACCAAAAGTTCAACTTTGATGAACTTCCATTATAAAACACATTTGAACCTACAATCAAATAGTGACATGTACATGTGGAACCAAGTGAATTATAACCAAAGCCACTATGCAAATGTAGGAACAAGCGCACCTTATAATCATTGTTCGTATCCGAAGGTGCCATGTCCTCATCATCCTCCCCTTCTTGACAACAAACCGTCCTCGGTTTGGGATTAGATGAAGAAAACATTGTTGGTAGTAGCCAACATTGCTCCCCTTCTTGAAATTTAACATATTTCTTTATAACAAAACTAGGGGAACTCGACATGACAAGATTATAGCAATTGCAATCCTTTGGTTGATCATACTTTTGCACAATATAAGGAGATTTCAGATTTGAACAAATATAGACACGATGCACCATATACTCTCCTTTACAATTATATTTCCTAATAAAATGATATGTATGTCTAGAGAACCATGGCAAATCAGCATAGGCATAAAGTTTCTCCTCTAAAGAACTAAGATTACACGGAACATCAAATTCAATGTAACCCAAAGTATTTAAAGAAGACAATAATTTCAGCTCATCAACTTCACTAGCATTATGAATAACAAGTCTATTTTCAGCACAAGTGCTCATTTTCAGCACACATATAGTGTGATCATTCTTCAATAATTGCATGGGTATAACATAAATATCATCATGCAAGTCATCTTCATCACAAGAAACATCAAGCAAATCATCTTGTGACAAAGGTAAATCAAGCGAATGCTCCACTAAAATTTGCTCTATCATAGCATGATTGGTGGAAAAATTCAGCACATCAAGAGAACTCTCACCTTCTGTGAGTTTAGCATCATGGGCATTACCTTTGCTCTCATGTTCAGTAGGGGTAATAGTTGATGGTTCTGAATTTTCACATGAGGCTGTGAGCTTCTCATTTTCTGTCACGTCATCCTTGCTCTTTTCTGCATTGTCCTGCAAAAGGTTAGGCATAGCAGGAGGAATAACAACTGACTCTTTCTCTAAATGGTGCACCTCATCATATGAAATCAAAATAGGAGGTGGATTAACAAAGGTTTCTCGCATAAGAAGTTTCATATCATTCCAAGTTTGAGGCTTATCAGAAGGATCTAAAGACTCCCACCAAGATAAAGCAGAATATCACAAAACACTAGCTGCATTTTTTACCTTTCTCCTTGGACACATAAAGCGAGTAGTAAATATGTTATCGATGGCAATTTCCCACTCCATGTACTCATCAGCACCTATGCTATCATAAGTCGGTGGATACGAACAACCTGTCATTGTAAACACAAAAACAAGGAACAAACGGTGAAAGTTATCCCTACCAAATGACTATGTGGTTGCAGTGGTGTCACTTTTCACAGCAAGTGGAAACGTCTTACCAAGCTCTTACAAAGTTCTTACCAACGCAAGCAGTGGCGGTACAACCGGCGACTGGTTCGTGATACCTGTGAGACAGTGGTACCGAGATTGCAAGGGTCTTTTCTGTACCAATCTGAAGTATATGTGGAGCTTGGGAGGCACGCAAAAGAACAAATATGTATATGTCGCACACAAGTCAGTGACAGACAGCAATATTGAATAAATGTCCAGAGCACTTGTCCTAGTTGCTGGCCTATACGTGTTCCTATCACCAGTTGTGATAAACAAGAGAGGAAACAAGGATGAAAGGAAACAAGTATTAAAGGTAGCAACGGATATGAACAAGGCAAAAGGTACCACAAACAATAGAGCTATTGAGTGTTCCTTATGTGCTCCTTTTCGATATCTTCTATTCTCTTTTACTATTTTTTTTCTTTTATTTTTTTTGTCCAATCTTTTTTCTTGCTTTTGCTCTTTTGATATTTTTTTCTCAGAAAGGAGCACACAAGAATAAACCACAAAAAATTTGAGCTCAATTGAATAAAAGATGTGGCCTATAGAAATTTAGGACTGTGCTCTAAAAAGCATACCAAAACTTGTGGGCCCAGAAACTCAATTTTCCTAATCGAATTTCGCAAATATAATTTTTGCGAACCCAGCAATTCTGGAATAAAATAGATCTAAAATTTTCTGGTGTTCTTCGTAGATATAAAATTTTCCCCGTTTCGAGTTCGGATGCAAAAGTTATGACTGTTTTAAGGAAGCTGCTCGAATAAGGGTTTTAGTGGACACAAGATGCAAACTGATGATGATACGGAATAGCGGCGGGTGAAGGGATCAACACAAACTAGAAAAGAACACAATCTAAACCAGCAACAAGACTTTGACCTAGGACACAAACTCAACAAAGCGGACTCTGAAACTGAAATATGTAAAGGCTATGGCGCGGAAGGTTCTAGGACAGAAAAAACGAGTATGGCACTGGACTATGGGACGAATGCAAAACACTCAAACTAGGGAATAAATGTGAACCTAATGGTATACCTTAGCTCTAATTACCACTTCATGGAGACGGGGATCCCGATCTTCCGTCAGGTGATGGTAACTATCGTTGTGGCGGAGAATGACACATCGATCCGGCTTCAGATCGAAAGATCGAACCCTACAATCTTAGCACCAAAGCTCCTCTGGTTATCAACCGAGTCATGGACCAGGTTGACCTCGCCAAGAAGGCTAATCCCTGCCTGCGCAATGAAGAACACAAGCAAGAACAAGAAAGATCGCAACCAAATTGCAAATGTATGATTAATCTCACGAGTTGGGGTCTCATAAACCGAAGAACGGCGAAACTGTTTCTTGATAGAATAATCTAAGCAAAACCCAAAACCTAATGATGGCGGCGGCATATGATTATAAAGGTCTTAGGGTCGTTGCCTACCCTGGACACGCCCCCTAATGGGCCCAAATATGATACACGGTCCAACGAACCAAAAGAAGGTGTCGCAGCACCCTGGTAGATCCTAGACGCTGACTTGTTTCGACGATTCCCGTTGATTCCGAAGAGATTTTGACATGAAACCACTTGGATTGGTTTCCTTATCAAATTATCTTTCCATCCATATGTGGATCATTGAAAACGGAGTCCGGATGTGTCCTGGGCGTCCATTTTATTGTAGACTGGTCCTGACGGCCGAGGCAGACTCGAACTCGGATTGGACTGGGCCTCTGGCTTGGTTTGGACGTCCTTGCTGGCCTCCTAAGGTGGTGGCCAAGGAGGAGGACGTCCAAGGCCATCTCTTAGGTGTTCTCCATCTTCTTAGGGCATGCTCCAACTTGGGCCTAGGTCCCAAGGATGTCTAACAAGCCCATGACGACAGTGTAGCTCCCGCCAGAAATAGCGACAGAATATATTGGTGATTTGGAGGCCTTGCTGACGTGATATTGAGATGGGATCAGATCTATTTGAAAGCTTATCAAACAAGCTTTCCATCAAGTGCTCATTGACCTCGATCGCACTCCGGATGGATGAGTTATGGCCTTCCCAATGAGGCACTGTCGGGCTGCCGACGAACCAAAAGTTCAACTTTAATGAACTTGCATTATGAAACACATTTGAACCTACAATCAAATAGTGACATGTACATGTGGAACCAAGTGAATTATAACCAAAGCCACTATGCAAATGTAGGAACGAGCGCACCTTATAATCATTGTTCGTATCCAAAGGTGCCATGTCCTCATCATCTTGACCTTTTTCCGACGGAGCGCCAAAAGGTACTCTAGTGGATTGCTCGTGGCTTGTGTGATCCTCATCTTGTGTTGGTTGTGTGGCACCCTATTGAGGGTTTGGCGTGTGAAGTCAATTAGCGCGTGAACCTCCAAGTGAGTGTATCGCCACAACGAGGACTAGCTTGCCGGCAAGCAAGTGAACCTCGGTAAAAATCATTGTGTTCATCATTGATTCCGAGGTGATTGGTCATCATTGTTATTCATCTTTGTGATTGATTGGTTCATTCATCTACACGGTGGTATAACCCTCTTGATCACTCTCTTTACTTTACCGCAAACTAGTTGATAAGCTCTTTAGTGTAGCTAGTTGTGAGAGCTTGCATGCTTGGTTGGTGTGGCTCTTTAGTTAGCCTTTGAGAGCACACTAACATAGAGTAGTGTCATTGCTCTTGTGTGAATTGACACCATCTAAACTAGAATTGTGGTAGGTGGCTTGCATTTTGAGTAGGCTAGCGCAACACTTGCTTCGTCTCATAATTGTCTAACCATTTGGTTAAGTGTTGTTGTATAAATTTTTATTTGGCTATTCACCCCCCTCTAGCCATTAGGACCTTTCACCCTGGTGACCCTTTTTCTTTTTCTTGGGGAGGTGGGGAGCTAAGGCCCCGGGGGCCTCGTCCCTCCGCTTCCCCTTAGCATCGTCGTCGGGGAAGATGGCCCCAACGGCCTCTTCGCCCGAGGTGAAGTTGGTGGCGATGTCGAGGAGTGCGGCCACCGAGGTTGGTACATTCTAGCCTAATTCTCAGACCAGGTCTCGATAGGTGGTGCTGGAAAGGAAAGCCTGGATGATTTCCGAGTCGCCAACGCTTGGCAACTCGGTGCATTTCTTGGAGAAGCGTCGGATAAAGTCTTGAAGAGACTCGTCCGGGCCCTGGCGACAACTTTTGAGGTCCCAGGAGTTCCCAAGGTGCACGTATGTGCCCTGAAAGTTCCAGACGAAGACCCTTACCAAGTCACGCCAGTCCTTGATCTGTGAGGGAGAGAGATGTTCAAGCTAGGCTCGCACCGAGTCTAACAGGAACAACGGGAGGCTACGGATGATGAGCAGGTCATCGTCCACGCCACCTAGCTGACAAGCTAGGTGGTAATCAGCTAGCCAAAGTTCAGGATTGGTTTCACCGCTGTACTTTATGAGGTTGGCCGGTTGCCGAAACCGGGCTAGAAAATGAGCAACGCGGATGGCTCTGCTAAAGACTCGAGGACCAGGCGGCTCAGGGGAAGGACTACGGTCTTCCCCGCTGTCGTAGCAGCCACCTTGGTGCGGATGGTAGCCTCGGGTGGGCCCCACATTGTCGTGTCACCGTCGCCTACTGACCACCTCATGGTCACCCTGTGCCTCGCATTGGTTGCCGAGGCGGTCGCGCATCAAGGGGACCCTATTGATCGTCGGTGCGCGAACGGGTTCGGGACGAACCGAGGCCTCCCTGACTTACCGAGGCAGTGCCATGAGAAGGTCTAAAGCGCCTCCACGTCGTCGGGAGGCGGAACCCTTGGCCTGCTGCACCACGGCGGTCTCGAGGAGATCCCGGAGCTCGCCACGGACCCGTCGCCCCTCCGTAGTAGAGGGCTCGGGCATCGTTCTGACTAGCATTGCCGCAGCCGTGATGTTCTGGCTAGCACGATTGAAGATTGGGGGTTGCTTACCCCCTTCGTTGTCGTTGATATGGTGGTGGATGTCGTGGGCCCTCCGTCGAGCTCCTCCGCCATCACCGTGACCCTGCTGCTCCTGCTCGAGAGTGTCTTGGAGCTGCTGCAGAAGGAGTCGATCTTGCTCGACCTTGGCCTGAAGCTCACAGAGCTGCTCCAGGTCCAGGCGTCAAAGTTGTCCGAGGGTGAGGCTCTCATTCCACGCTGCCGGTGGGACAACGCGTGAGGGTGTGGTATCGCCCGCTCCCTGGCAAAGCGGGGTACGGTCGCCTGCCCCCTCGTCCTCATCGCCCATGCTCAGCATCCCGAGTCTGATGTGGAAGCACTCACGAGTGGGATCATAAGTGCCTTCGTCGTCAGAGTTAGAATAGCCGAAGCAGTAGTCGCTCGTGGCCAGGAAGTGGCGCATGGCTTCAGGGTCACGAAGTCCGGAGAAGTCCGCTCCGGCCCATGCCTCGTCCTCCTCCGAGGAGCCAGTGTGGGTGTGATTCGAAGTCGTGGTGCTGAAGTCGAGGGCAAAGCGTTGGTGGCGTCCTGAGGGCTTCGCGTGAGCAGAAGCGTAGGTGGAAGCATAGGTGGCGATGGCATTTCTCAACCCAAAGGGGTATGGGGATGGTGCCATCGCTGGGCTTTGCTCCACCGAAGTCGACTCCTCAGGACGTGGCGGGGCAGAGCTTGATGACGGGGCATCGTCGTGTGCCACCGGCGTCTTTCCCTTGTCCATGCTCAGGCTAGACAGGTCCCCGACCAGGGACCTTGTGCCAACAGCTGGACGTAGGATACCAGGGGAGCGCGGCATGTCGCCCTGAGTTCGTGTGGTGTCGGGGTGGCCCCGCTCGCGTCGTGCTTGGCGAGCACGATGAGAGCGGCCACTCGGGCGCCGCCTGCGCCTAGGCTGTGGGTGCGTGATGTCGTCATCGGTCGGTGGGGCTCGGGGTCTATCATCCGAAACTTGTTAGGGAGGTGAAGCTGACACACAGATCCCCTACCTGGCGCGCCAACTGTTGATGTTTCGGACCGGCGGGCTCTCAACCAACTAGTAAAAATGTACTGCGTGTCCCTAATCCTGGATGGTGATGCAAAGAGACACAAGGTTTATACTGGTTCGGGCAATGGGCGTCCTACGTCCAGTCTGAGAGATCGATCTTGTATTCCTTGCACCGAAATACTCGTAGTAGGGGGTTACAAGCAGGGTGAGAGAGGGAGTTAGTCCCAGGTCTCTACGTGGAGCGGTGTGAGTTGCTTGAGATGCTGATCTCAGGCAGCGGGTAAACATGTGTGAGAGCGTTGCTTGCACGTGAGTGAGTGAGTTCGTTCGTCTACCTATGCCTGTCCTAGAAACGGCCCCGGTCCCTCCCTTTTATAGTTGAAGGGGGTCAGGGGTGATACATGCGTTCGCTATGCGGCGTCCTGCGAACAGAGGCGGCATGTCCGAGCCCTGTAGCCTGTTACTATGGCGGTATGGTCGACGGAGCGGTCCTGTCCTTGATGCACTAGAGCAATACACCGGCCATGCCCGATCCTGCGCGACGTGGGAGCTCCAGTGATAGCCTGACACAGGGCATGGTGGACGACGTGCCAGTTGCTGTGTGCTGATAGTGTAAAGAGCTGAGGCTCAGTTGGTGCCGAGGCCGAGCCGTCGTGGAGGGCTCGGTGGACGCGAATCCCGAGGTTGCCGAGACCCTGAAGTAGACTGCCGAGGCGTGGAGGGAGCAGTTGGTCTTGTACACTGATTTCGAGGCTATAGTAACCCGGACCTGACTCCGCACGCCGCGTTGTCCCTGGAGCAGGAGTTAGGTAGCACAGCGTAGTACGGGCGCCGGTCGTGGGCACAACACCGAGCATAGTGGCCGGTAACCCCTGCCCTGTCCTATCCTGGACGGCATGGCTTCGATGTGGCTGGCGTCCAGTCGGCCACGCCGCTGTGTCGAGCCGTCGTTCGGCTTATATCGCGGGAGCGGTCGAACGCGCCGGGTGGACGTGACATCTTGTCTGAGAAGCTGGCCGAGGCGGAGGCGGCGGGGTTGTTTTGCTGAGCCGGCCTTGAGCGAGGCGGAGAATCGGCGTCTCGTCCGAGGCTGTACGCGCGGGGCCTCGGGTGAGACGGAGAATCGGTTTCCCAGCCGAGGCCTTTCGCGCGAGGCCTCGAGCGAGGCGGAGATTCGGTAGGCCGTCCGAGGCCTTCCGTGCGAGGCCTCCAGCGAGGCAGAGAGTAGGTGGCTTCGGACATGGCCAGGGTTTGGCCCATAGTTGTCCCTTGGCTTTGACTTTGACGGGGTTTAAGCGATTTTTTCGATTGTTGCTTAGGAGATCCCTTCTCGTGGTACCAACACTTTGGGTCAATTGGTCAAACGATGGTTTCGGTGCCTCTCATACTGGAACGAGATCATACTGGGGTACTCTCTCCTTTCCAAACAGTTTTGAATCTGGACAAGCGCGGAACGGAGGAGTATTGCAAAAAACTGTTTTCATTAAAGTTTTAGCTCCGAAATAAGTGTATGTAAGGGGCTAATTTGGAAGAAAAAAAAAGACGGGTGTGGAGTGTAGACGACGATAGGCGCGGGTGGAGTGGAGTGCTTTTACTGCTACTCGCCTAATCCTCCTGCTCTGTGGCTGCACCACAAAGCCTGTATGGCCATATGGGCTAGGAGGAGGCCTGTACGCAGCCGCAGAGACATCACGGTCCAGCTCCCAGCTCCCTTGGCCTCCAGCCGACCAGGCCTCCAGCTCCCAGCTTGCTCGTCTGCCCGTGCCGCCGCGCGCCTGCGCCTTGCCGGCTTGCCGCCGTTGGCCATGAATCACGGCTGGAGACAACTTGTCGGGCCTCCACCGTCGTTTGAGCAGCGCCTGGGCACACGCGACTGCGACTCGGCCATCGGCGAGCTAGTACTGCATTCGTTTTCCAAGTTTCTAGCTACTTCGCGTCTACTGTTCTCGCCGGCGGCAGCGCTGACGTTATGTATGCAGGTGCTGCGTGGCAACGTCGCGAGGCTGTTCGCTCCCGGCGGCGGCGACCGGCCCTTCCCCTACAACGCGACCCTCTTGCTCCAAGATGGGCGCCGAGTCGTCGTACGGGTCTTTCAGGCGGCGGCCGGCCGGGAGACGCGGCTCGGAGACGGGTGGCGCGAGATATACGAGGACTTCAACTTGATGCCGGGCGACTTTGCCGTGTTCGCGAAGTCCGTGCTGGAGGACCGCACGTTCCACGCCGGGTTCTTCGATGCCGACAGCAACGAGCGCCTGAGCCGCGTTGTCGCGCCCGACCCTCCGTCGTCACCTGAGTTCCGATTCCGAGGTTCGTCCCACTGGCCCAAGTCCCCAACCCACAAAACCATAGCTTTTCGCTGACTTGCTTCGACATATGATGCAGCTGAAGTGGAAGGGTTGAGGGCACAATGCTGGGAGCAAGGTGCCGAGGCGGGCCGAGGCGAGCAGGCTGCCGGAGCTGGTGGTGGTGGTGATCGGGCGTTGCAGGGGGACGACATCACCATAAAGGAAGCGATGGATCTGGCTGTGCAGTGTGGAGCAAGGGATGGGAGCGACGAGCACTACATGGCGACCAAGCTGTTGGTGAAGGCCGAGAATCGCGCCATGTTCCTCACTTTCAGGACCAACGCAGGGAAGCTCCAGTGGCTGAGGAGATGCTACGAGGATCGGATGAACTAGCGCACCTCATGGCGTACTACTCTCTCTAGTAGCTCTAGGTACTAGTGGTTGCTAGTTTAATGGTTTTTTTTTATATCGAAGCCACTCCAATTCTTCAAAGTTGGAGAAATACCATTACAACTCAGGTTCTTTGAAGTTGAAGAAATGCTATTATAATTGTAATGACATTTCTTTATCTTTGAAGAATTATAATCACTACCGCAAAAACGTCCTTTGTCCAGAGCCGCGATTTTTGCCGAGAGCAAAAACGCGAGATCTCGGCAAAGAAACCGTTTGCCGAGCGCCGCTCTCGGCAAACACGGGCCGTCGGGAACTCACAAGATTGCCGTGGGCCTGCATCTCGGCAAACAACAACTCTCGGCGAAGTGGGCCATTTTGCCGAGAGCCCCGCTCGGCAAAAAATGACCTTCGGCAAAATGGGCCTTTGCCGTGGGCCGCACTCTCGGCAAAATCAGGCTCTCGGCAAAACATTGCCGTGGACCCATCGCCGTGACTTGCCCTGACGGCGTCACCACTTTGCCGAGAGCCCCACCGTTATGGCTCTCGGCAAAACTGTTTGCCGAGCGCTGCTCTCGGCAAATATTTGCCGAGAGCCCCTCCCAGGCTCTCGGCAAACGTGGTTTCTATATTTCATGTGCATGTGTTTCTCTTCTTCTAACTCTCTCCAATTAAATTGTTTTTTCTTTCATATGCTCCAAACTTTTTTTCTCTATACACATACTACAGGTTGTACTCAATATTAAAATTTTGTGTATTTTTGTAATTATTTGCTATATATAATTAATTAATTGCATTTCAAGGAGTTTTTTTAATCGATTAAAATTTGAACAGCGATTGATTTAAACACGGGAACAAATTAAGTAGAAAATGATATTCATGCTATTTATGCATTATTGGGGGCAAATAACATCTTGTTGACGTTTTTTTCACCTTTTATTTTACGAATCGAAGACCACGAACATATGTCGCCGAACGATTTAAAAATACTTAATAAAAGGAAACGAATTCGGAAAATTGTGATATTTGCAATGAAGTCATGGTATCACACTTGGAGGCTGTGGTAAAAAATTGAAAATGTTTCGCGCAAGTGGTTGCGTATGATTCTTACAATCTGAGACATCTCCGAATAAGTTTCATAAAGTTGAGAAGGATCCATTAGGATTTTCAAACAGTGTCACGGTCGAATTAGTTTTGGAGTTCCAAACTTTTTGTATAGCCATTAGAGAGCATAAGTTGCAACACAGCAAAATTTCGTATTTTTCCGGAGCCGTTTGCTATTTATTAATTTTTTTTGGATATTCTTTGCCGAGAGCTTCAGGGGATTGCTCTCGGCAAAGCTTCTTTGCCGAGAGCAACTGGGCCCGCTCTCGGCGCAGATTTCTTTTTTTTTACCTAGCCTGGATCAATGGTTTGCCGAGAGCTGCCTCTCGGCGAAGAGGTTTGCCGAGAGCTACTCTCGGCAAATAATGATTTTTATTTTTTTTATATTTTTTTGTGCAGTTAGCTAGTTAAAAAATTCGAACGAAATTTGAAAAAAAAATAACTGTACCGAGAGCCGGATCTGGGGGCTCTCGGCAAAGGGGGAAGGTTTGTCGAGAGCCTCCCAGATCTGGCTCTCGGCAAAGTGGCTTCACCACTTAAACGTTTCGGCGCAGCCCCGCAAGCCGCGCAAGGTGAACCGTTTCGGCCGTAGCCCCGCCGCCGCCGCAGCCCGCCATGCCCGGCCGCACGCACTGCCGCCGCCGCTCCGCCCGAGCCTCGCCGCCGCCGCAGCCCACGTCAACATACACACCATCGGTCAGGAGTTTTCTCACTGCCATCGATCGGTCTTTTCTCCTTCCCAGCAGGAACTCGTGCCTGTTCTCCTTCCCGACGGCACAGAATCTCCCGCCGAGAAAATCCTCACGTTCTCATCTCTGCCACCACCCTCCATTCAGGCAAGTGGCCAGGTAAGCGTCCGTTCTAATTTTAAGCGCCTCTACTTTCTCCTATGATCCTATCAGGTTTCATGATTTCGCGATTGCGCTGTAGCTCCAAAGGTGCTCGATGATTTGCCAACAAGGGAATCTCTGCAGAGTTTGTGCTTCATTAAGCTCTTCCGGCTCACACAGGTACACAAATTCTCATCTCATTTACGTTGGATGAGTGTATGCATCTTTTCTTTTGTTACTCTTGCTGCTCGATTCACCATCCCATGCCTGAATTTTTATACATTGGATGAGCGGGCCTAGCAGATGATGGTCGACAGGTGGGTGAGTGGCAATTGGGCGGATAACCACACCGTCCTCCGGGAACGACGTTTGCTGATGCCAGGTGTATCACACCACCAGGGCAACCATAACATCCACGAATTCGGGGCTAGATGGGTACGTGACTTGGTGTAGCTTTATTTATTCTTTCAGACGTTTATTCCTACATGATTTATAATCGTCTTGTTATTTTTCTCACAGTCGGCTGCACATCAAAACCAGCCATGCGGAGAGCTCAAGTCATGGGTTCTGGCCCACAAGGGCAAGGCGACAGACAACATCAACTGGAACCCGGACGACCCAGCCGAGTCGTTCACCAACGAGAGCATCCCCGAGCGCATCAGTCAGTACACCGAGGCGGCAAGGGGAGTCCATGGGGGCAGACTGGGATCCGCACACCGCGGACATTGACGGCGACATCGTCATGAGGGTGGGAGGAGGCAAGAAGCATGGGCGGTACCTCATCGGCAACAGCACGCTCGACCCGCACACCACTCCCACTCTCTCACAGGTCTGGACAAGCAGCACGAGCGGTAGCGTGCCCATACGCCCAAGGCAGGACACTTCGACACATTGTGTGGCAGCACTACAGGTTATTTCTGTTTTATTCGTCGTTCATTGGTTTTACATTCCTCGAAATTGCTTGTAACAATGCGGTGAAAAATTATAGGCTCAGGTGCATGCGCTCGAGGAGCATAAGGCTAGGGTGGAGGAAGAGCGACAGAGGGAGCGGGAGGCCAAGCGACAGAGGTGGGAGGCCGAGCGACAGAGGTGGGAGGCCGAGCGGGCGAGGTTTGACGCCTTGGCTCAGTACGTGGCAAGTCTTGGCGTCACGATGGGTCGTCCAGCGCCACTAGAGCTGTTCGCTCCTCCACCGCCTTACCCATACCCACCTTACTCATACGTGAGTTCAACTTCTCTAACAAAAGCTCTTTACTGTGCATGTCGGCCATCGTGCCGTTGATATGTGATAGGAGGCCTTCGTGCCATTTATATATATGTGTGCCGGCCATCGTGCCGTTGATATGTGGTGGGCGGCCATCGTGCCGTTGGTTTTCTTGCAGGTTTTGGAAACCTCACCGTGCAGGGGAGGTGCTGCCGAAATTTTAATGTGTCTAGGCTTAGATTATAATTTTATACCTAGTTCTGCAAATTTTGACTTGTCTACGCTTAGATTACAATTATATGCCTTAGTATTACTATAATTACTAATTTTTCTTCTCATTTGTGCAGAATCAATCGGCGGGTTCGAATGATGTGCTTGAGCAGCCGTCGTCGGGAGGGTCGTGGCACCAACCGTATCCACAACTTCCGCCGCATCAGCAGCCGCCGGGAGGGTCGGGGTACCAGCCGTATCCACACCGTCCGCCGCAGCAGCAGCCGCCGTCGGGAGGGTGGGAGCCTTGGGAGTGAGCCTGTTGTTCTTCATCATGTATTAGCACTTTGTGACATGAACTTAGCACTTTGAGATGGACATGTGTTGTTGGATTTGAGATGTTTAGATGGATTATAATGTGAGACATGTGATGTGGATGACATATTTGTGATATATGTGATGTGGATGATGTGTTATATTTGTGAAATATGTGTCGTTGAAGCTGGAAATATAAACAAAATAAGAAAAAGCTCTCTGGACTCTTTGCCGAGAGCTAGGCTCTCGGCAAATATTCCTCTTTGCCGAGAGCTTGGTGGTCGGCTCTCGGCAAACCTTCGTTCATCCTCGATGTACTGAACCCTTGAATATGCCTCTTTGCCGAGAGCCTAGCTCTCGGTAAATCTTCCTATTTGCCGAGAGCTTGGTGGTCGACTCTCGGCAAACCTATTTTTTTTTTGAAAACCACCTCGGCCGCACATCTTTTTTTTTTACAATTCTTTGCCGACGGTCGCTCTCGGCAAAGAAGTTCTTTGCCGACGGTCGCTCTTTCTTTGCCGACGGTCGCTCTCGGCAAAGAAGCCCCTCACACCGTTACCTACCGTCTGGCCGTTACTATTGCGCGCCAGTTTGCCGAGAGCTATTGTTGCCGAGAGCCTTTACATTACTCTCGGTAAATGTTTTGCCGAAAGGGGCTCTTGGTAAAGAATCCTTTGCCGGTAGATGTTTTGCCGACGGCTCTTTGCCGAGAGCTGCTCTCGGCAAATAGTTTGCCGAGCGTCAGATCGTCTTTGCCGAGAGCATCGGGCTCTCGGCAAAGTTACTGTTTACGGTAGTGAATGGCTTCTATCTTTAAAAAAAACCCTAGTTTAATCCATGGTACTCTCGATTACTGCTCACTAGTGCTACTCCTAGTAGGACGAACCATGATGTATGCTTGGATTCACCTTGGTCCTATCTTTTTGTTTTATTTGGATCGGTCCACTCTAGCAGTACTGTATACGCTTCGAAATGACTCGATCCCCTATTCTCATATGGATAAAACTGTGCCTCCACTTTCCCCTCTCCCCCTCAATCACTGACGTGTGGACCCCACTAGGCACCTCCTTCCTTCCCCCATCCTCTCCGCAACAGCTTCTTCCCCGACTTTGAAATTTTGATGACAGTGCACCTATATTTTCGGATGGAGTACAGGCTCCGTTCGCCTGGCTGAATTTTGACTGAAACTGGCTAAAAACACTATTCTGGTTGAATTGTTGTAAGGGAAAAGCACGGTTCCGGTTAAAAAAAAAGCCGAACAGGGTAAGCCAAACGAGGTCATAGTGACTCGATTTATAGAAAATCTGTATAATATTTTTATCTATAAATAAATATATTAAAAACTAAATTTAAATATCTATCTATAATACTAATTATGTATCATAAA
Organism: Miscanthus floridulus; assembly: GCF_019320115.1. Lineage (NCBI taxonomy): Eukaryota > Viridiplantae > Streptophyta > Magnoliopsida > Poales > Poaceae > Miscanthus > Miscanthus floridulus. Next base: position 19,649 of record NW_027097283.1, read on the forward strand.
TATTAATATTTTTTAATATATATATTTTTAAAGTTGTATAAAGGAAACGAAGACGACACACATTCAGCGATGGACGGAGTAGGACTGTAGGAGTAGTGCCGCGGACGATGCTATGCTAGCAGCTGGTGCAACCATGCACTTAAAGATGGCAACGGGGCCTCTATACCCGATAGCCGACGGGTATTTAATCTATTAGGGAACAGGGATGGGATCATATCTTTATCCGTGGACATCTAAATGGGCAAGAATCCATCCCCATCGGGTATAGCGGGTACGGGAACGTTCTCGGTTTATCCGTCCCCGTTACCCGTTGGGGAACCCGACTATTTGAGTTGTCATGTGAGTATTAGGCCCAAAGAAGTTCAACATAGGTATTTTGGCCCAAATCTGAACAATCATATATATAGTTTGTGTGTTCTAGGAATCCTAGTTCAATTTTTCATCACCATCTCCACTAGCAGCACAACCACGCCTGCCTCACGAGCGCTCGTGCCCCTCGCTTCCTCAGTTCGGTCTCTCTACCACCTTTGCTCATCCTACTCGCAACCTCACTTTTTCTCATCGGCATCTCCGAGACTCCGACACTTATACCCGGGTGAAGAAGAAACGTCTTCGATTGCAAAGCTGCGACCCCAAGTGTCCTTGTTTATCGGGTATGCAGTACCCGTTGGATATCTGTTACCCGACCGATGCCCGACGGGTACGGGGACGGGCAAGAATCTATACCCGAGACAGTTAACGAGAACGGGGACGGAATGAATTCTCCGTAACGGGGAAAAGAACGTTCCGGTGATATCCGACGGGTACATCCCGTTGCCATCCTTGCATGCACCAGCCTTTTGCAGGCTGTAGCTATGCAATGCATTCAAGCCTCCCCTGCGTTGCACGATGAATTTGGTGATGGTTGGGGTGGCCATGGGGCACCGACTACTCGACGGATGAACCGTGTGCCAGTGCCACACTGCCACTGCAGCTCAGGCTGCAGCCTTGGGGAGACCGAGACCAAGGGTGTGTTTGGTTTGAGGGTTCAACTGGGATATCCTGGGTCCGTCCCAGATGATCTACTGTTTGGTTCTAGAATCAGTGGGTTGGGTTCATCCCGCACAAGGTATATTTATCTCTTGATGTGGGTTCGATCGGTACCTCCAAATCGGAGGAATCATCTCGACCCAGACGGACGTTGTTGCATCTCCGTTGGCGAGCGCAGACGTGGGTTGCTCGGATGCTTCTCCATCACCGACATGGGCGACCTCCGATGCCCAGCGATATCCGGATGCTTCAGCCACGGCGCAGCTCCGTGCGACCTCCGGCCCCCGGCCCCCGCCCTTCGACGCAGGACGAGCCCCTGGCCCTTAGCCCTCGGCAGGCACGACGGCGCAACGCGGGGGCGAGCTTCGACCCCAGCCATGGGGGCGCGGCGAGCTCTGTCCATGGTGGCGTGGCACGGGGCAGCTCCTCTAGCCTCCGGATCTGGACAAGTAGCGGGTGACGGGGGTGGCTAGGGCAGGCAAGCGTAGGCTCGGGGAGGTGGCAGCAGGGCGGGCGAGCTCGGAGCTCGAGGAGGTGGCGGCCATGGCGGGCGAGCTCTGGCTCGGGGAGGTGGCTGCCATGGCGGGGCAGGGCCGGTGCAGGGCGCGCCGGGGCAAGGCAACGCGTTGCGGGCCGCAGGGGCAGGGCGGTGCGACGGGAGGTGGAAGAAAAGGGAGGAGTCACTGACAGCTAGGTCCCACGCATATAGCTACTAACGGAGTTAACAGTACCATCCATCCCAACCCGTTCCTTCCCTCGTACCAAACAGAAAACTAGAACGGCTCCAACCCTCGAACCAAACATGAGATGGGTTCATCCCATCCCAGAAAACTAGGTTCATCCCAACCCAACCCACTTGGTCTCCAAACCAAACACACAAGTACGGAGTATGCATGATGCTGTTCTTCATGAATCATGATCCTACAGTCGGCTTCTTCCTTCATGTATGATCCTGCAGCTACAACACTTTATCCTATGATTAAAGGACAATGTTACGGTACAAATTTTACCTACAAGGAGGTAAGATCTCAAATCAATCTAAGCCATTATTTTTTCACATTTTATGAATTACTTAATAAATTAAAAAATCAAGGAAAACAAGCTAGAAAAAAAGGGCAGAAATTTCTCCGGCTAGCCTTCCTTTGTATACATGCATGTCTACTACACCTAAAAAATAGCTAAGCTTATCGTCTGCTCCCCCGCCCGCTAACCCCGCCCACGTACGTATGTAGTTTGTTATGAGTACGTGAGTCGGCGTGATCTAATCTAATTCAGAAAGAAGCTGATGCAAGAATAGGAAAAAGTGGAGGGTTCCAGGTGAAAAGATACCAAGAAATATAAACCGCTAACCCCGCCCACACACAATTCCGAGTTTGTTATGTAAGTAGTTTGTTACGAGTAAGTGAGTCGGCGTGATCTACAGCCTGTTCGGTTGGCTGGTTCGTATTGTTGCTGGTTCGTGAAGAAGTACTGCTGGCTGGTTTGTGTGAGAGAAAAATAATGTTCCGGCTGAAAATTTACGATCGTTTACGACAAGCCACAGCCAAACGAACGGGCTGCTAATTCAGAAAGAAGCTGATGCAAGACTAGGAAAAAGTGGAGGGTTCCAGGTGAAAAAATACAAAAAAAATGTATAGCAAAAGCTGATCTCAAATTTATATACACTTCAGGGTTCCCAATACAAAGTGTTTTGTTAGGTTCTTGTCTTTTCCTAAACAATGCACAAACTCACTCAAACTTATAAAGTCAAAAAATTGAAATTAAAACCCAAAAAATATATAATTCAATTTTTTGTTAAGTTTCTTTCGACCTCAGAGTGTAACCATGTCACACACGTGTTAAATATAAATCCCAGAAAGCCTAAGAGCATGTACAACACTTTGAAAAGCCTAAAAATTGTTAAACTCCAAAGTCACGAATATAACCATGTCACTGTGTGTGAAATATAAATCTCATAAAGCCTAAGAGCATGTACAACACATACACAGTCTGCTAAAAAATCAGTAAAGCCTGAAAATTGTTAACTTCAAAATCACAAATACAATTATGCTTGTGCGGACCGGAAGAGCTTGATGTCAGGTCCGTACTCGCTCTAGAACAAAAGAATTGGCATGGGCGTAGATTATTTTGAATATTATCAAAAAAAAAATCTAAGTGCATTTGAAAATAGTTTAGGTGGCCAATGTAAAATCTTTTCATCATTTTTTATTGTTTTCTAAAAAATCAAATCCTTCACAGTAGACGTGGACAAAAAATTTATAGCTCCGTGCAACGCACGGACATATATCCAGTGATTCAAAAAATATGTTACGCAATGAGAAAGATTAGCAAGCAACGGGAGCACGCATATGAAATAAAAAAAAGTTGTCAGCTAAGTCTAACACGCTAGCTAACACCGGTAACACATGAGGTATACGTACATGCATGAAAAAATCGATCAATTATGTTTAAAGTTTGTAAACTAACACAGGAGGTAACGGTCGTACATGCATAAGAAAATCAATTACATTCAAAGCTTGTAAACCAACAGGTACGTACATACATAAAAAAAAAGCTGCTAACACGACACTAGCTAACATAAAGGCGTTACATGCCACACACAAAAAAAAACTAACATGCTAGTTAAATACATCACGTCCAAAGTTTGCAAACTAAAAAGATTCACTATATCCTATAAATCATGCATGCATCCATTAGATCTACAAAAGAAAAATTATATCTAAAACTTTCTTAATTTATCATAATTTACAAAATAAAAAATAAAATAAACACATATTAATAGATTATTGTAGTGATCCGATCTATTTAAATGAATGTTTATAGTTATTCGAGGGTATCACAGCAAAACCAACGATTAAAATGTCAATTTACCGTGTCTCATTTGCCACTAAATTGACAACTCGATCAATGGAGAAAAGGTCACGCCAGGCAGCCCCGTCAACTTTCGGTGCACACATCTCCAAGATCGGCTGCTTGCGCCTCGTTTAGTTGCCTGAATCGGCGCCGCCAAATTTGCTGTAGCGGTACTGTAGTGTTTGGTTTCTATTCGGTAATAATTGTTCAATCGTTGACTAATTAGACTCAAAACGTTCATCTCGTAAAGTACAACCAAACTGTGCAATTAGTTTTTATTTCGTCAACATTTAGTACTCCATACATGTACCGTAAGTTTAATGTGACGGAGAATCTTCTTTTTTATAGTACCAAAGTTTAGATTTGGGGTGAACTAAACAACCCCTTTGGTTTGGCTGCCGCCGCCGCTGGGCAAGACAGACACTGAATACTTAAGTCCACCCTGTGTGTAACAACTTTTGGACAGAGATTCCATAACTCGACGATCCACGGTTTAGAACAGTGAAAATTTTACAGCTCCAGCGCTCCATGCACTCGTGGCCAAAAAGTCCACCCTGTGTGTAACAACTTTTACAGCTGAGCACGGCGTCTGGTCAGCTGACTCGCGCGCAGCGTCCGCCGTCTCGCGCGCCGCCTCACTCTAGCTGCCAGCTGCAACAGCTGCCGGGAAAACAAGACATCGCCGTGTGGCTCCCCCCAAGTTCCGAGTCCCAACTGATCTTCCGTTGTGTGGCATGGGCAAGCAGCCGGGCGACGTGAGGGAAGAACAGCGTCCTGCCTGCAATGGTACTAGTAGACCCGCCATGACCATGCATGGTCAGCCCAGGGCGGGCAGTGGGAATTCCCGACGCTACCTACGTCGTGGCATCGTCGCGTGCCGCAGGGGGTCAGTCAAAGCCAGTCGGTCTTCTGATTTTTGACCCCGTAGGCCGTAGCACGATGCACTGGCACACCTGTTGGCCGCAGGATGTGATTGGTTGCTGGGCTGACGGGGAACCGAAACGGAGAGCCGGTCCAGAACGTGCTCAAACCGTGTTCGGATATCTTTAGGGGTGATTGGATTTTTAGCTGCTCCTAAAATTTATGTCACATCAAATATTTAGATGCTAATAAGGAATATTAAATATAGATTAATTACAAAACCAATTACATAAATGGAGGCTAATTTGCGGGGCGATTTTTTTAAGCCTAATTAACCTGTCATTAGCATATGTTACCGTAGCACCATGTTGTCAAATCATAGACTAGTTAAACTTAAAAGATTCATCTTGTAAATTAGTCACAAGTTGTGTAATTAGTTTCGTAATTAGTCTATATTTAATACTTCATGCATGTGTCAAACATTCGATGTGACAGGAATTTTAGGAGACATTGTAGGAACCAAATAGGCCCTTACTGTTGTCCAGTACAAGATGAAATCTTATTTAGTTGCATGTATGGATGTGAGTTTTAAGTATATGACACATATGTCCGTATACTATGGGTGCATCACGCCGTCCTGCATCGCGAGGGACATGGGAATCGAGAGAACAGAGCCGTGAGGTAGAGATGAATGAGACGGAACAGAAAAGAGATGCAAGCCAGGCAATTAAACACGGTCAAATACAGGATGGGGCTTAGGCTGTCCGCACCGCCCAAGTGCTAAATGGACCTGTAAAAGCACTATGGCCCACAAGTCAGGATGCCTTTACAGATCAGTAGTGGACCAGCGCTGCTCTCACTCGCCCGGTATAGCAGTCTCCAAATAAACTACCAACGGAAGTTGCCGCCGCCGCCGCCGCCATGGAGGTCGAGTGCGCCGCCGTCTCCGTCCTGTCCGGTGAGCAGCTCTTTGATTCCTTGTAGCAACGATTGGCCATGGCCTAGAAGCATCCGTCTGAGCTCTCATCTGCCCCATCTAGCAGCCCAAGTAGCCAGATTTGATCTCGGCATGGCCGCCTGCTAGGGTTCGTCACCTGTTCCGTCCACTCCATGGATACTCTGTAGTGTCCACCCCCGGCGGTCCTCTCCCTGTTCTCCTACGCTGACTGACCCTGTGCCACCTGGCGACTTCCTGTTTTCATGGCCATGGCAGGCTATTTTGGTTCTTCCATGTGTAGGACATGGGTGATGCACGAAGAGGAGGACGAAGATGATTTTCATTTGATTGATGATGATGAGTACTTGGAGGCAGTGCAATTATTGGAGCTCGAGAATGCTGGATCCTCTCGTCGTATCCGTCGCTCGGATGCTCCACCAAAGCAGATACGACAGAGGGATCATGCTTACGGGGACGCGAGGATCCGTGCTGACTACTTTGGTCCCAATCCTGTTTACTCAGCGTTCCAGTTCCATCGATGGTGTGTTTGTAGAATCTGCTAGTCACGGATTACATTATTCATATATTTGCACCACATTGAGAGACCTTATCTTTATGTGCAGGTTTCGAATGCGCGCCCATGTGTTTGAGCGGCTTGTCGAAGCCATTGAAGTTGTAGACTCCTACTTCAAGCAAAAGGAGGATGCCATTAGCCGTCTTAGGCTCACTGGTTTGCAAAAGGCAGTTGCTGCTATTCGCATTCTGGCATATGGTCTACCTACTGATGCTGTTGATGAGTATGTCCGCATTGGTGAGTCAACTGCTCGTAAGGCTCTGCACCATTTTTGTCGGGCTATCATTTCTGTATTCGGGGAGTACTACCTACGTGCTCCGAACGCAAAAGATGTAACAAGGCTGCTGAAAATTGGAGAGGAATGTGGATTTCCGGGAATGTTGGGAAGCATTGATTGTATGCACTGGGAGTGGCGCAATTGCCCCTCGGCATATAAAGGCATGTTCACAGGGCGTGGGAAGCATCCATCCATGATACTTGAAGCGGTAGCTTCGCATGACCTTTGGATATGGCATGCATATTTTTGGCATGCCAGGCAGTTGCAATGATATTAATGTGCTTCAAAAGTCGCCCGTCTTCTCTGCATATTTGAAAGGCAAAGTAGCTCCGGTATCATTCACCGTTAATGGTCACACGTATGACATGGGTTACTATCTTGCTGATGGTATATACCCCAATTGGCCGGCTTTTGTGAAGACCATTTCCCATCCTCTGGATATGAAGGCATCACACTTTGCTAAGGAGCAGGAAAAAGCTCGTAAAGATATTGAGCGTTGTTTTGGTGTCCTTCAGTCTAGGTGGGCTATTGTTCAAGGCCCTGCGTATGGTTGGAATCGTGAACAGATTAGGGACATTTTGACAGCATGCATAATTATGCATAATATGATTATTGAGGATGAAGGGAAACTTGCGGAGAACATAGACTATGACAATATTGGGGTTGGTGCTACTCCATACCAGACCATAACCCAAGAGAGATCAGAGTATATCAATAAGCATCATAAGTTGAAGAATACTACCATCCATAGCCAGTTACAGATGGACCTCATCGAACACCAATGGATGAGGCATGGTTCATCCTAATGGAGGTACTACAACATGCGTTCATATTCTTGTTATGAATGTCACTGAAGTCTTTACATATCTGAATTCATTCTTGTTTCAGGAACTGCTAAAGGGGACTAGATCATCTCAATAGGGATTATCACTCATGTTTGTCGGGTTGGTCTTCATGTCGTCAGTGGAAGCTTGATCAACGACATCTCAATAGGATGTGCTAATACATGAGCAGTTGTGTTTAACTTTCTATGAATCTTGAAATTTTTGCCATTGATCCTTGTCGAATGTCAACTCAACGCTATAAAGGGGACTAAATGTAAAATGGTTTGATGGAAGTGCTTATGCTAATTCAAGCTGGTAAAATGCTCAGTAGCTGTTGCAGTGCTGTGGTTGTGCCACCCTGCTGAGCGCATTATCCATTATCCTAAAAAAGACCAGCAAAGCTACAATAATGCATCCATGAGCCACGATCACTCTTTACTAACCAAATATAGTAATATGAGACAAGTCAAACAACTTTTCCCTAAAAAAATCTATGGTTAATGTTAGAGCAATATTGTGTACCTACCAGACATGAATATATATGTGGCCTAGGTGATTTTTCTTCAGAATTGAAGTACAGAAACATCAGCACAGAACCGCAAAATAAACAATTATGTGGCATAGGTCCAAACATAGTAAACATTTAAATTATAACATGGGTTCACAATTATTAGTAGTACAACACAACCACTGCAAGGTAGCCTCAGCTACTGAGTCTATTACAATCCTCAATGCAACACACTACAATAGAAGTTTAATGGTCTACTAGTACAAGAAATGAGTTCGGACTATTACAACACTGGTTTAAGGGTCTACATTGTCATCTACATTGGCACCAATGTTCTGCAGTATCTCTTGTTGTTTCTTGGCATAGTACTTGCGGAGGCGTGGAACACACTTGTCCAGATCAATCCCGAGGATGAGCTCTTCCTCGTGTGTTTGTAGTATGTCAGCTTTCTTATGCATGAGCCGCAGTTTCTCTTCCTCAATTGCTGCCATGTGCTGATTGTGTTGGCGTAGCTCATCGTATCTCTGTGAGTCGATGGCTGTCATTTGCTCATAGCGAGAGCCTTTCTTCGTATTTTCTTCTTGCCATATTGAAAGCTTTTGTATCGACAGGTCCTGCAACTTAGAAACATACTGAGATGAATCTGATGTAGAGGACGAGGTAGATTTCTTAGCTGCTCTTTTAGCTGCATCCCTCCCCATAGGCCTCTTGCTCCCTGAGTACTGAGAGGACGGTGTTCCCGGGTCATCATCGTTGATGTTGAAGGCTGTGGGAATATGATGAGCTATTGCATCGTCGTCTCCATGTTGTGCCCCTCTGAGGTTGAGCTCCATCCACTTAGGCTCGTCCGTCAGCAAATCCCAGCAATGTATGTAAATAAACGGGTACTCTTCGATGTCTGCAAAGTTCGCTAGAGCTAAAGAGGTCTGCAAACGGGGTACATAATTTTAGAATTATGAAGCAAACTCTAGATCAAACCAAATGACAATACCAGATCATATTTTGTTAATAGAACGATGGTTTCATAATTCACCTTATCCGCATCACTCATCCCGCTCGGATTGTCTCGAAGAACATCTACCATGTACCCTGCAAATTTATTCGCTTCAGCCTTGATAGTGTCCCAGCGACTCTGCAGCGATCTGAAACTTCTCTCAGGGTAGGAACCCCTCCTGTTATTGTACTGGCTTGTAATCCTAGTCCAGAACCCATCCTTCTTCTGCCCTGTGTTTATAATTGGGTCACAGCTAATTTCCAACCATGACTTCACAAGGAACACATCTTCTTTTAGGGAGAAGTTGGATAACTTGGTGCGACTAGGTACGACCTTGCACCGTCGACCAGCTGGCAACGATGCTCCTTCACCATCACCCTGACTCTCTTTCAATACTACTGGTTCAACACTCTCGACTGTTGCAGCGACAGGCTGATTTTGAGCAGGTGTTGTAGGAGATGATGGTGGATTTGGGAGCGGCATGAACCCTTGGTTCAGAGCTGCGGTCCATCCTCCCTGGTAATATGGGTACTGCAGAGCATATGGTTGCAGCCCTGGGTTCCACCCTCTATAGAAGCCTTGCATTGGAAGACCCCCGTCGAAACCGGTAATGTCATCACCAACTTGATCAGAATTATTAGGATTCATCCTGCAAAAAAATGAAGTAAATGCTACAATGCCCCTGTAAACCATATGGTTAAGTACATCTATGGACTGGACAGCATGTTTTCATTTTTGTTCTGTATTTCTGTTAGAGTTCAACAAGCTGAAATTATCTTTAGATCATGCTACCATCAGGTTTCAGGTAACATACTACGTGAAGATGCCACAACTAAGAATTAATATACTAGCTACTGCTGATACAGAAAGAAAATTAGGGAACTAGCTGCTGTAGGTAAATGTTACTGTTGTCCTACGCACAATGTAGTGAATTAGTGAATCAAACGAATTTGGTTACTGAAATGTATATTCAAGTAGAAGCATATTCTAAGAAATGTGTATCTATCCATATGACAGGTGTGCTGCAGGATGATTCTAAAAATTGTCTATCTATCCATATGTTCAGAAAGTCGTAGACCAACTGAAGTTACTGAATTGTATAACAACGGGAAGATCCAAATTTATTCAACTAGCTATTTCAAGAAACTAGCTACTGCTGAAACAGCCGAGAGCAACTGAGCTGGGGGCAGAGCGACAGCGGTGCCGGGAGCCGAGCGTGGTGACGGAGCCGGGCGGGCCAGCGCGGTAGCAGGGCTGCGTGGCGAGTGCAGCGGCGGGCAGCAGGGCGAGCGCGGCGGCGGAGCTAGGCGGCCAGCACGGCTAAGCGACCGCCCGGAGGTTGGCCGCCGGCGGCGCCGCGTTGCGAGTGCGGCGGCAGGCCGGGGGCCATTGTAGCGGCTGCACAACAGAGGCAGGTCCGGCAGGGCGCGCGCGGCTACTTGCAGCGAGGAGCGCGGCAGCTCACAACGGGACGGCGGGGCGACCGCGGCGAGGCCGGGGAAGCCACCGCGGCAGGTCGCCGCGGCGACAGCCGCCGAGCGCCTCCAGATCTACAGGGTGCTGACTGATGTACAGGACTACCTTCTCCGTCGATGGCGAATCGCCGAACGCGCCGTAGAGCTCTCCTCCGAGTCTATCCGCGCCCGCCTCAACTCTCTCTGCCGCCGTTTCACAGCTCCAGACTTGGATCGACGACGGGGTGGATGAGGCTTGTTGCCCACCTTTGTTGACCCGCCCCTGCGCTCCCCTCTCTCCCCAATGCCCTCGGATTTGAGGGAGACCACCGGCTTCTCCAGGATGCCGTCGGGGAGCTCGCCGGACACTTCACAGCAATGGCGCGAGAGGAGCGTTGCTGGTGTGGTGGACGGGATAGCGTTCGTCTCCCACTGCGCTAGGTTTGGAGATGCCCTGTAGCAAACGGAGGGATTGAGGATGAAATAGAGAGCAGCGGTGCGGACCTTTCTTCTGTATATTTCCAGTACAGGCTCGGTTCCAGGCGCGCGGTGCGGACAGCCTTAGGATGGCCTTGTGCCAATCACCACCATGGTGCTTCATTTATCGCAGTGGATTTGGTGGTCGTGCGTTCAGTACTCCACTGCAGCACATCTTCTACTCCAGCCAAATTATTAGTCATTCTGATTATACTAGAGGGTAAAAGCATCTCAATTTGACTAAATTATAGTTAACATCGTTTAAATGTCTAAATATTCATTTGAGTTTCTCTATTTATAAAATTTAAATCTTTTGAAGAAAATATAGTATACGAAAATTGTAGTGCTCGAAGAGATCTAGCACTTTTTAGTTGATTTTTTTTCCTTTCATTTGAGATCATTTCAGAACTGAGATATCCAATAAAAATGGAAAAACCATGGTCGAAACCACTTCGAAATATTTCGAGAGAGGGGGGTGGGGGCAGAATTTATCAAGTTTGAAAGTTGAGGGTAAACGCAAAGCAAAATGCAATGCTGAATAAATAAATTTATAGAGTGTTGTCTTAGGCTAATTTTTTTTTCAAGTTTGATGGAATTTATAGAACAGGTCATTAAGATTTGTAACAAGTGTCGTTAAATACATTGTAAAATATATCATTATAATGGTGATCATCTGATGTCATAGAATTTTTTGCTCTTTTCTTTACATTTAGTTAGACAACAAAAGTATTGATTTAAAATTACTCTAAAAATTGATTTATTCAATGTTATTGCTTATACATGGAGTCAACATCAATTTGTAAACATGGATAAGTATATTTCAAATTTTGCGGAAGGACGAGAAATCATTATTCTCAGTATTTATAGTCAAATCTAAACAGCAGAAGCAAACTGTAACATATTTCTGTACAATAGAACAGGACATAAACAATGATTAAGTCCTTGTTTGGATTAATGTGTAGCCACTTCAATCTGCGTGGGTTGACGTGGATTGCAATGGAATTTTGTTTAATTCTACTTCAATCCACTTCAACGCATATTGATTGAGATGAATACATACGCATCCAAGGTACACAACAAAGATGAACAGTGTGACTTGAATAGTGTTTAAACAGTACCAACGCCTGGACAGGTGGAGATGGATATATAGAGCTTGTTTGGAGGGGCTCCGGCCGGCTCCAACTCCGCACTGTTGTGCTATCGTGGCGGAGCCACCCGAGCCTCTCAAGTGTGGCTCCTCCATCTCTCTCTCTCTCTCTCTCTCTCTCTCTCTCTCATTAAGGAGCCGGAACCCCCGCACAGACGTGTACAGGACAGCACAGTCCCTTCACAGAAGAGGAGGAGCCGGAGCATGTCGGACCAGAGCCGTGCCAAAGACGGGCTTATTCCGATCTAGAATCCATTCACGCCTGCTACCAAATTTGGAAAAAAAAAATCGGATGCATATGCATAGATGCCATGGAGAAATGCTACATATCATCGTCTCATCGTCTAACCACATATATTAGATTGTGTTTAGTTCGCGAAATGAAAATTTTTGGATGTCACATCGGATGTTTCGGAGATGTCGGAAGGGATTTTCGGATACTAATAAAAAAAACTAATTACATAGCTCGCCTGGAAACTGCGAGACGAATTTATTAAGCCTAATTAATCCATCATTAGCGCATGTTAGTTACTGTAGCACTTATGGCTAATCATGGACTAATTAGTCTTAAAACATTCGTCTCGCGATTTCCAACCAAACTGTGCAATTAGTTTTTTTTCGTTTATATTTAATACTCCATGCATGTGTCGTAAGATTCGATGTGTTAATTTGGGGTGAAAATTTTTAGGAAACTAAACCAGGCCTTAGGCTTTCTTTCGTGGACCTATATGGGCCAAATCAAACATCGATAAGGGCAGGCGGACGGAGCAAAACCATGATCGTTTGATTATTTTGTTTGTACAAGTGGCAGCAGATCAGCGGTAGTATATGCATGAGCTTCATGCGTATTGTATACACCTAATTGTCTTCCCCAAGTTTTGGGACAAAGGGAGTATTGCAGGAAGGAAAAACTGTTTCACCAATGTTTTATCTATAAGTAAGGCCCCGTTTAGTTCCACGCAAAAGCTAAAAAATTTTGCATAGTACCCGTCACATCGAATCTTGCGGCACATGCATGAAGTACTAAATGTAGACGAAAAAAAAACTAATTGCACAGTTGGGTGAGAAATCGCGAGACGAAACTTTCGAACCTAATTAGTCCATAATTAGACACTAATTACCAAATACAAACGAAAGTGCTACCGTACCCAAAACCCAAAAAAATTTGGATCTAAACGGGGCCTAAGTGTTTGTAAAGGACTAATTTTGGTGTGTGTGTGGGGTGGGTGGGTGGTGCGTGGGTGGGGTGGGGGGGGGGGGGGGGGGGGGGGGAGGAAGACGACCGTGGACAACGGTGGAGTGCATTTAACTCCTTCTCACAGGTTTCCTCATAAACGTTTTGGATGCAATTTCTTCTTAGAAACGTTTATTCTGGTGAATCAGAACTGATTTCTCAAATCGTTGTTTGTACAAGTGGCAGCAGATCAGCGGTAGTATATGCATGAGCTTCATGCGTATTGTATACACCTAATTGTCTTCCCCAAGTTTTGGGACAAAGGGAGTATTGCAGGAAGGAAAAACTGTTTCACCAATGTTTTATCTATAAGTAAGGCCCCGTTTAGTTCCACCCAAAAGCTAAAAAATTTTGCATAGTACCCGTCACATCGAATCTTGCGGCACATGCATGGAAGTACTAAATGTAGACGAAAAAAAAACTAATTGCACAGTTGGGTGAGAAATCGTGAGACGAAACTTTCGAACCTAATTAGTCCATAATTAGACACTAATTACCAAATACAAACGAAAGTACTACAGTACCCAAAACCCAAAAAAATTGGATCTAAACGGGGCCTAAGTGTTTGTAAAGGACTAATTTTGGTGTGTGTGGTGTGGGTGGTGCGTGGGTGGGGTGGGGGGGGGGGGGGGGGGGAGGGAGGAAGACGACCGTGGACAACGGTGGAGTGCATTTAACTCCTTCTCACAGGTTTCCTCATAAACGTTTTGGATGCAATTTCTTCTTAGAAACGTTTATTCTGGTGAATCAGAACTGATTTCTCAAATCGTTTGGCAGTTTTTCGGATTCTGATTTTTGAAGGTTGGCGAAAACCATTTGTTTACATGAAAAAAACATAAAAATATATAGGTTTTTGGAAGAAAAAAAATGTTAATTATTTTTAAGGTGAAGATAAATCAAAAGCAACCAGTTTTAATCGGTTTCATTTGAGGAGGATCACTAGAAATATTTTTAGATTAGATGGGAGGTAGGAATGCAAGAAACAAAATATGAAGAAACTACTCTGGAGGTGATTTTGATCTCTATGTAATCATAAAAAAAAAAACGTTTCTACTCCCTAAAGTCAGTATCGTGTTTGACCGTTTGATGGTTTCCTAGCTAACTTTTGACCTGGTTAGAATCCTAGACTAGACCGCTTTAGTCTGCTCCCACCAAGTCAACTCTTGTCTATACTATAGTAGCTTGGCTAAACTCAGGGTGTGTTTAGCTGTCTGTTTGTTTTGAAACATAGCCAGAGCGGCATCATCGTCGTGGGTCGGAGCTTCTCAGGGACTGCAACTACGCCGTCATGGGTGAAACGGAGTTGATTGACAAGGCCGGCCCCAAGGGCTACAAGCTCGACAAGCACAAACTCGAGCTGGAGCTCGAAGATGAGACGGCGGCCGGCGGCGGCGACTCGTCTGCCGTCGTCACGGCTGGCAGGGTCTGCACGGCAGCAGCACTGCGAGCTCGGCAGTGCACCCGAGAACTCGGTCAAAGTGAATTGGATGAACACACACAAAGAAAGAGCTAAATATAGAAAGACTCAAGCTTGCCTTCGCATGAACCAAGCGCACGCGTCAAGCTTAGAACACTGAAACGAGCTAACTGAAGAAACTGACGAAACTGAATTAGCTAATCTAGACTGACGAAACTGAATGAAACAAACAGACCCTGAAGTAGCAGGACGGTAAACAGCCAGAGTAGATCAACAAGCAGCAGGGCGAGCACGGCAGCACCAGGGAAAAATCTGTAGACGAAGCTGCCGAATCGTTCGCCCAGGAGCATGAGGACGAGGCCGAGGAGCTGCCCAGGAGCTGCACGAGCAAGGAGACTTGAGGACGAGGCCGAACAAGGAGACAAACATCTCGCTGCCGATACGGCGGCGGTGGAAGCCGATTCGGCGATGGTGGAAGCCAAATCGGCGGCGGTGGAAGCCAAATCGGCGGCGGAGAAGGCCGATTCGGCGAGGTGGAAGCCAAATCGGCGGCGGAGAACTCCGATTCGACAGCATCTCTCTCGCCTCGTCTCCTCCAGGGACGGCAGCTAGTACGAGCCTTGTCTCCTCCAGGGGCGGCCTCGTCTCTCCCTCGCGGAAACGTTCGCACGAGCCGCATTGGAATTCGCACGAGCTCGCGCGCGGCGATAGAGGTGCTGTAGCGGCCGGAGGAGGTGCTGCCGCTGGTGACGCTGCGGGTGGCGGCGGAGCAGATCAAGCGCCCGATCCCGCCCGAGGAGCACTAGGCCTTCGCCTACTCCATGCTCCAGAAGGTCTCCCGCAGCTTCCCCCTCATCATCCAGCAGCTCGGACCCGCGCCCTGCCACCGGAACTGGTGAGGAAGGTGAAGCGTGGAGGAGGTGGACGAGCGCACGAGCGCAGAGGAGGTGGAGGAGCTCTGGCGCACGAGCGAGGAGCTATGTTTTTTAAATTTAGATTACTAGTATAATGCCTACGGCTTCGTTAGGGATGCACAAGAAAACAGACGATATTTTTTTTCATATTTTAAGTTTAACGTAATTATATATGACCATAAATATAATACTGAAAACACTTATGATATAACCAGACATAATAAAGTTGTCTCGCCTTAACCATCTAATTTAGAATCTGCTTAAGACCTCTCGGCCTCGCCTCCCCGAAGGCGTGAGCGTCTCGCATGCCCCAGACTCCCAGCCGCCACCGCCGCTCGGTCCATCGACGGTGCAGGTAGCCGTGCCATGCCACGACGCCCACCTCGCGCCACGCCGAGGTCGTCGCCGATCCACGCCAACTCCGATGACCCGAAGCCATGCGTCGTCCCGGGCCGTCCTCGCCGAGCTCGTCCTCGTCTCGCCGCCCTTGAAGCAAAGTTTGCCGAGTATCAATCCTTGACATGACCCTCATCATCACCAGCCAACCTGCATGAACTCACTAATATTTCTCCCTACGATAATTTGTTCATCATTCCAAACAGAAGGTTTGGAGATCTGAACCCAGATCCATACGTGTTTTCTTTGATTCCTGCCGTCCTGGTCCGCCCAGCCCTCGGCGCCGGCGGTTGGCGATCACAGCTCACCAGCCAACACTAATACGACGTCGCGACAATACGATCTGACCGGTGTCTGGTCTGGGCATAGAACGGTGGAGTGGTAAGTGCCAAACGCGCGCGGCTCGGCCGTCGTTTTCGGTCCCGGCAGGCTGCTTGGTTGGTTCTCGTCTCCGAATCAAGTCGGGGCTCGTTGATTCGGTGCCTTCCTGTCTTTTCCGGCAGCGGGGTCCCGCGCGGCCGCTTTCGTGAACCGGCAGAGGCAAAAAAACGAAGCGCAGATTGGGTGGGCGCAGGGCGTTGCGCGGCGCGGCGCGGGCACGCTCATCGCTCATCGGGTGGCCGACTGCCCGTCCAAACGTCCGCGCCGCGCGCCTCAGGTTTGGACGCAAAACGCCGGTGCGACCGGCGGCATCGAGAGGCCGAGACCGAGACATGGGCGGACGAGCGGTGGCCGGCGCGAGTGGGACGGGCAGCAGCTTGGTGGCCTTTCCTCGGTGGATTCGTGCCGTTCCCTCGCGCGCGTGGCAGCGTGTGCGCCCGCGCCCGTTGTTAACCTGCCGGGGGGCAGTAAACAAAGACTAACGGTTCGAAAGCGATTTGTTTTGTTTGGAAAAGGGAACGAATGAAGCCAAGTGCTTGTTTGGTTCGCCGTGCACGTACGCGTTCTCCCTCCGTGTGGATTGTTGCCAAGGCCCACCACTCGTCGTTGCCGGAATGCCGGTGGTCATGATTCAAGATTCATCGGCACTTTATTTTTCACTCTGTTCAGCTTTGGCCTTTGGGTTCACATCCGGCCATGGACCTATCCGACTAGTATCAGTAGTATGCTTCGATGCAATGCATGCAGCATGCTCCACTAACGGCTTATGCTACTTTGTGAAGAACAAAGACTTGGGAGGTTCCATACCTTGGAGTGCCACCCAAATGCGCACCGGCGGACGACAGAACTTGTCGGTGTAGAATGTGACTAACTAGTGAATATTTATAGTTTTGCTGTACGTTGTGATCGGAGGTGGCCTAGCACTCAATGACACATGATTTATACTAGTTCGGGCAACGTGCCCTACGTCCAGTCAGGGTCGGTCGGTGACTTTATTCCTGAGCCTAGGTGCTCGAAGTTTGCAGTGGGGTTACAAACGAGAGGGAGAAAGATGGGATGTACAAGAGGTCCGGTCGGCTCCGACCGGAAGGGTCGAGAGTGACAGGAACTTCGCTATGAGCTAAGTGTTCAAGCGGATGCTTGAGGTCTGAACCTGGTGGTTCTGTGGTTGTGAACTATCGATCTAAGGAACTTTGGCCTACTGGCATCCGTTTCTTTGTTGGAGGAAGCGCGCCCCTTTTATAGATGAAGGGGGTGACTTTACAAGTGAGAGGGTGAGGGTACGAATGCTGCCGAGCCTTGTTGCCCACGCTACCGAGCCTTGTTGCCCACACCGGTGGGTACAAGATAGTGGCAGACGCCTACAACACTGTTGATGTTACTGTAGAATGTCAGATGCATGTGAAGGTCATGCTGCCTTCTTCAGGGACGGTGGACGTCGGTACCTGCATCATGCTGCTGGATGCCTAGAGGCATGTGAGGAGTCTTACCACGTTTACCGGATACGGTGAATCCCGGCGCCTACAACACTATTGATGCCCAGAGACATGCGAGGGGCTTTTTGCCATACGGGAGTCCAGCGGCGTCTACAATACTGTAGGGATAAATGTCGGCGCCTACAATACTGTTTGTGTCAGGTGGCTGCAGAGTACTGTTCCGTGCAGGGTATGGTGCCTGGACAGTGGTTTTGACTTGCGAGCCTTGCCTTGCCTTTCTCCGCACGTCTTCTGGTCCCTACCGAGCGGGCGTCCCCGGTCGGATGGCTCCAGTCGGCTCTGAGTGCGCCGGTCAGAGAAGAGCGGTGAGTAGGGTTCCTACGAGCCTCGGTCGAAGGGACGCGGGGTCAGAGTCGGAAATAGGGCTCGGGGCAGGCCTTCTGATCGGAGAGGCCGTCTGGAGACAGCTGGAGCCCGAATCGAGCGCTCCGGTCGGATAGGTGGGCCGAAGTAGCCGACGAGCGGGCGTTGCTCTTCTTGGGCCTGGCCTTCCGGTCGGTTGCTGGACCGCCCCTTTGCCCCTGTTGTTTTTAGACTCTTGGGCCGATCCTTGGCGCAGAAGCCGGTCCCCGAGGGACCCCGGGTTTATGAACCCGACAGAACTGTATGGAGATGGACGACGGACGGCCAGTTCACGGTCAAGTCAGCGTACGTGGCCCTCCACTCCGCTTCGCACCCAATCCCTGGATGCAGCCTCGTCTAGGAAACATGGGCGCCTCTCCGCGTCAAAATGTTTATGTGGCTTGCACTACGTCGGAAGCAATGGACAGCGGACCGTCGGCGCAGGCATGGTCTGGACGCTAATGATGTATGCTTCCTCTGCGACCAGGAGCCGGAGACCATACAGTCTGTTCGCTTGGTCGTAAACGATCGTAAATTTTCAGCCAGAACATTATTTTTCTCTCACATCAAACAAGACAACAGTAATAATCCACGATCGTATACGATCATTTCAGCCCCAGCCGAACAGGCTCATAGACCATATCATTGTCTCATGCTCCTTTAGCAAGCAGGTATGGTGGAACGTCCTTGTGGTGCTTGGATACACACAAGGCCTCCCCAACGGCGACACGGTCTTCGACTGATGGACCTTCTGGAGGTCGACATGGACTCGCACCAATAGGAGCGGAGCAGACTCCGTTTTCGCTCCATTTGCATGGGAGCTATGGAAGGAGAGAAATACGAGATGTTTCCGGGGCGCCACCACCCAGCTACAACAGCTACTTGCCATAATCAAGCACGAGGCCGGGCAATGGGTGCAAGCAGGCGCAAGACATATGGGTTGTTTACTTTCCAGTATAGTAGCCTAAGAATTTTCGGACACTAGGGGTGCTTGAGCTTCACTATAATTTCTTGAGCCTCCTAGAGCCCTGCCACAACATTTATAATCCAAAATTCCTTCCTACTTAATGTAAAGACGCGCAAACCTTTTGCGTGTTCGAGGAAAAAAAGGCTTAGAGGTTTAAATAATTGAGTACTAAGTTTGGATTACTTGCGAAAACCCTTCACGTGCATTTGACAAAAAAAAAACAATAGTTGACCGCTCGACGATGTCTAATAAATGTCTAACCTTTGACCGGACGCCTGAATCGCTTCTACTGCACGGCGCGACGTTCATAGAATCGTAGGCGTGCGTCATGAGGTTGCGACGTTCGTAGAAGGATTCATAGGCGTGCGTGATGAGGTACAGGTTCAGACACTTTCAGAACTGTCATGGTCCGAGGAAGAAGCGACGGCGAATGCCCCCGAGATACGAGGAAAGGGGCGCTGCCAGTTTGCAACTGCCATCACTGCACCTGCACGCCTAGGATACTGGATACGATCGCATCGCAATTTGCAAGGGATGGAACTGGAAGCTGGAAAATCAAAGTTCTTGTTTGCATGAGAATGTACATATGTACTACTTACAGCCAAAATTGCATCTAGCCCTCTCCTACCTTCTGTTATCCACATTATGAATCAATGACGAACTAATATATAACAATAGCTAAAAACAAGCGAAAGGGGAAGAAAAATGACGACCTAAACTCGTCACGTGAATTCGAGGTGCGCGACGCCGTTCTCGGCCACGTCGAGCAGCGCGGCGAGCACGTCCGGCATGTCGGGCCGCTCCTTAGGCGCGTCCGCCGTGCACCGCATGCCGAGCATCAGGAGCTCCCAGGACACGGTGCCGACGGCCGCCGCAGCCTTCTCCGACGACGACCGCCACCCTTCTCTGGCCATCCGCCGGGCCCACTCCACCAGGCACTCGTCCTCGGCGCCGTCCACGGCGCAGCGGCCCGTGGCGAGCTCCATCAGGAGCACGCCGTAGCTGTACACGTCACCCTTGGTCGTGGCGCGCCACGTCTGCCCGTACTCGGGGGCCACATACCCGACGGTCCCGGCCACCACCGTGCTCACGTGCGTGTCGCCGGGCCGGACCACGCGGGCCAGCCCGAAGTCCGTCACCCTGGCGCGCCCGTCCCGGTCCAGCAGCACGTTGCTGGCCTTCACGTCCCGGTGCACCACCGCGGGGCGGCACTCGTGGTTCAGGAACACCAGCGCGCGCGCCACGCCGATCGCCACGTCCAGCCTCCGCCCCCACCCGAACGCGGCCGTGTCGCCGATCAGCGACTCCAGGTTGCCGCCGTCCAGGTACTCGTACACCAGGATCTTGGCCGACCCGGACAGGCACCACCCGTAGAGCGTGACGAGGTTCGGGTGCGGCCACGTCGACCCCATCCGGTCGGCGAGCACCTCCATCTCGGCGCGGAACTCGCGCTCGCAGTCGCCGTCGCGCGGCCTCGCGAGCTTCTTCACGGCCACGGTGCGGCCGTCGGGGAGCACGCCGCGGTACACCACGCCGTAGCCGCCACGCCCGATCACCAGGTCGTCCGAGAAGTTCCCCGTGGCCGCCACGATGTCGCGGTAGGTGAACGCCGTCTTGCCGAGCTGGAACACCTTCACCCCCTCCGTCGAGGAGGAGCACCCGGTCGCCGACGACGATGACCCGGACGGTGGCGACGACGTCGTCGACATCTGCAGAGAGCACTTCCCGGAGCTGCACTTGGGGTTCTCGCACGAGAACGACTCGGGGTCCGGGTCTTGGTCCACGGGGAACCGCGCACGCAGATTGGCCATGAAGAACACGAAGGCGCCGGTGACGAAGGCGGCGAGGAGCGAGAACAGGAACCACACCGCGATGCTTCTTGGAGTCATGCCACGCCTTCGAGCATCCGCAGCTTCCGGAGGCGGCTGTATACCACCGGTACCTCTCTCGAATGAAATGAGTGGGTCGCCGAGGAAGGACTGCTCGTCGAAGGTGCCGAATTGGGCGGTGGTGGGGACGCTGCCGGTGAGAAGCGGGTTGTAGGACACGTTGAACTTGGTCAGGTACGTGAGCTGGCTCAGACTTCCCGGCAGCTCGCCGGAGAAGTTGTTGTAGGAGAGGTCCATCATCTCGAGGCACAGAATGCGGCCGATCTCTGGCGGAATCGCGCCAGAGATGTTGTTTCTCGAGACGTTCAGCACGACGAGCGGGAGCCTGCTGATCTCTGGTGGCAGCTGTCCGGTGAGCCGGTTGTCATCGAAGTGGAGCAGGCTGAGGTTCACCATCGCGCCGATCTCCGGAGGTATGTCTCCGGATAGCTGGTTCCTGGACAGCTGAACGTACCCGGAGATCGTGTAGGACCTCACCGGCGACGAGGAGTTGGTGCAGACCGGAACGATGCCGTATCCCTTGAGGATTCGGTCCCATATGCTGCGGCAGTTCGCCCGAGTCATGATGGAGTACACAAAACTGAAAGGGGGATAGCTCGCCGGGATCCACCGCCTCATGGCTTGACAATCGCCGGAGCCGGCGAGCACGCTGGAACCATTCCGGTTCTTGGCGAACGTCGGGCCGGGGTTCTTCCCTGTGTTTGCCATCTCCAGCGGGATGCTCCCGGTCAGCTTGTTGTCGGCCAGGTTCAACCAGAGCAAGCTGGTGCATTTGCCAATTTCCGACGGAATCTCTCCGGATAGCTGATTCCCAGCGAGCATCAGCCACAAAAGCGACGTGAGGTTCCCAATGGTCGCCGGTATCTCGCCGGAGAGGTCGTTATACGACAAGTCCAGCGCTTGGAGCTCGGTGAGACGGCCGTACACCGCCGGTATCCCGCTGGAGAATTGGTTGTAGGCAAGCATCAGGTACTTGAGGCTCTTCATGTCAGCCACCTCAGGAGGGAGCTCGCCGGAGAACTCGTTATAGCTGAGGTCCAGCCTCGCGAGAAGCGGTAGCTGGAGCACGCCGGAGGTGACGATGCCGCCAGTGTAGTTGTTGTGGTGCAGCACAAGGTACCTCAGACTCGCAAACTTGCCAAAGGTGTCTTGCACGTCCCCTCCAAACATGTTGCTGCTGATGTCCAAGAACTGAAGCTTCGTACAGTTCGTCAGGGCCAGCGGTATCCGGCGATCGAAGCTGTTCTTCCCGAGAACCAGCGTCTCGATCGCGGCGAGCCTCCCAATTCCGGCCGGTATGAAGCCGTCGAAGTCATTCCCCCACAGAGATAGGTACGTCAGGTTCGCGCACTTGGCGATGGAGTCCGGGAAGCTTCCAGTCAGGTAATTCGCTGACAGGTCCAAAGATTCGAGCCTGCAGCCGTCCGGGAACGTGGCCGGAGGGACGCTCCCGGTGAGATTGTTCTCGGCGACGCTGAACTGCCTGAACCTCGCGACGCCGGGCCACAGCTCGCCGGTGAAGTTGTTCGAGCTGAGGTCGACGTACTCAAGCCTGGCGCAGCCGTCGAACATGCCAGTGATATTGCCCGTGAGCCCGTTGGTGGAGACGTTAAAAACGGCGAGGTCGGCGGCGCACATCGCCGTGAAGTTGGCCGCGACGCCGCCCGACAGCCGGTTCCCGGACACGTCGAGCGTCTGCAGCCTGGTGAGGCCGGACAGGTCTAGCGAGCCGTTGATGAGGTTGTGGGAGAGGTTGAGGCGCACGAGGCCGCGGCATTGGCCGATGTCGCCAGCCGCGGAGATGGTGTTGTCGGAGAGGTCGAGCTCGGCGAGCTCGGGCAGCCGCGAGAAGTTGCCGAACGCCGGGCCGGAGATGCTGGAGCGGGAGAGGTCCAGCGACGTGACGCGGCCGGACGCGTCGTCGCACCGCACCCCGTGCCACCCGCACGGCGACGCGTCGGACTCCTGCCACGCGTCGTAGGCGCCGCGGTTCACCCTGTTGTTGTCCTGCAGGAAGCGCTTGAGCTCCACCAGCACCTCCTTGTCGCCGTTGCTCTGCACGCCGGCGGGCACCACCACCGCCACCTCGCCTTCAGGAGGACACGCGATCGCCACGGTTAGACGCGGAATTCGAGTCCCACGCGGGGGACAGAACACGGCAGCTGAACAATCAGAAGAGAGCAAGAACAGGGGGCGAGTGGTGTGGCTTGGAGCGCCGAATCCTAACCTGCGACGAGGAGCAGGACGAGGAATCCGAGGAGCAGGGGAGACATGGCCTTGCTTCCCGAATCATGGAAGACACCGAGGCGAAGCGGATGCACCGGCGACGGGGACGACGTGCCGAGCGGCGAGCAGCCTCCACATCCACACGCGCGTGCGGTCTCTTCCTCTGGTTGTCCACGGGGAGAGGTGAAGTAAGCAGAGAATAAGAGACAAAATCTTTGACACTTATCGCAAGTTATCTAATGGCCCGAGGCCCGCATGTGGGCGACGACGAGCACGCCAGCCAGTCGCTGCTACCGGCTGTCGTTGTTGCTCCCGGGCCTGGCATTTGAATGGATTGAATTGAATCCCTGCGTTTACTGGACACCACACTAATGCTCAATTCGTCAGAAACGGAGCTTGTGTTTACGGTTGTGGCTTGGGTTCAACTTTTATAATACTGAATTGCTGACTGCACAGGGGGCAGATGAGAAAGAGAAAGGGGGAACTAGCTTGCTTGCTTGGTTAGTGGTCTTTGAATTTGTCTCCTTGTTTTCCGAATTAGGCCTGGACTTGTCACCGTATTGTATAATTTCGCCACTTGCTAAATCCTCCACGGGTTGGGGGTCTGGGGGTTTTCAACTGGAAAAACAGCGGGCCAACTTCCGAATTAGGTCTGGACTTGTCACCGTATCGTATAATTTCCACTGGTTCACAGTGCTGTCGCATGGGCACGAACGCCTCGACAGTGACGTTGGCTTAAAGAGAAGTTGTAGCGTGACTTGTCCACTGACCATAGAAAGGTACAGGGTTACCGCGAGGCTTGACTGTAATTAATTAAGGACTGCCGGTAGAACTCGTGTGTCTTTTACATTTTGTGTGCCTTTAGGCAACAACTTTGACCATTATTTTCTGTGTTATATATATAGCAAAATGTAGGGAGAAAAGTTTGCAAGATCGTGGAAATATTTTGATCGGAGTGAATACAGTACATGTGATGGATATTTGCCCGTCAGGTCAGCGACGGCAGCCGCCCATGTTGACGACGCCGTACTCCAACGCGACTACTCTACCGAGTACCGACGCGTGACAGCTTGCTGCGGCGGTCTCGCGTCCAAATTACTCCGAAGCGAAGCGGAACGGGGGCCGTAGCCCGTAGGGTCGGGAACTCGGGCAGGCGCGCACTCGCGCACGCCTCCGCCGGGCGCCGGCCGCCGCGGCCTGCGTGTGGTGGGCGTGCGCGCGCCCCGCCGCCCGCACTCGATCGAAGGGCACTCCATGAAGTTTCTAGGGCAGTGGGGCGCGCGCCGGCAGACGCGAGTGGCGTCAGGCCCGGAATGTCCCCCGTCCCCGTCGAAGACCGCCGTCGTAAAGCGAAAAAGCGGTGGGTGGATGGTGGATCCTCGTGGATGAGCGCGTGCGTGGCCTACCAAGTCTGAGCGCAAGGTCGCATCTGAACGCAGCTAGTATGTGTTGTCTCCAAGGGAAAAAAGAAACAGAGGTGACAGAAGAGAAGACGACACTTCGTCGAGCTTGGAGAAGCGAATCCTGAAAAAGTGAAAATGCATCAAGACGCAAGATATGATGACTGACAGCAGAACCGGGGCAAGAGGGAACACGGCCCACCTTGAAGATGCCCACGCAGTCCACAGACGGGGGGCATCGTATCATGAGTGCGTGCGTGGGTGCGCCTCTTTTGCATTGCATCGGTGGGCTCTGCTCGCACACTCGCCATGGGTTCCGTCGTTTTGGAAGTCCTAATCAGCCGACACGTATCGATAGTACGATTCAGGGTGAAAGGGCGGCATACGACCGAGGATGGACGGACCGACTCTCTTTAAACCTTTTGGAGAGTTGACGAGTGCCGAGTGGCCAGTGGGACTGGCCCTGT
This sequence comes from Miscanthus floridulus, assembly GCF_019320115.1. Taxonomy (NCBI): domain Eukaryota; kingdom Viridiplantae; phylum Streptophyta; class Magnoliopsida; order Poales; family Poaceae; genus Miscanthus; species Miscanthus floridulus. The sequence goes on from NW_027097283.1 coordinate 44,713, forward strand.
TTATTTTTCAAGATTTCACGTCACATTAAATCTTGCGGCACATGCATAGAGCATTAAATGTAAATAAAAAGAATAACTAATTGCACAGTTTATCCGTAATTGACGAGACGAATCTTTTAAGCCTAAATAGTTCATAATTGAACAATTTTTGCCAAATACAAACGAAAATGCTACAATAACCAAAAGCTAAAATTTTTCGCATCTAAACGGGCCCGAGCGATTCTTCGTTCGCATGCAGCTCGATCGGCTAATCATAAAAGCCTCGACGAACCAAAAGTTGTAGATTCTTTCGCAAAGGGAAGATCGACCCCGGCAGAACGAACTATATTCACTGTGTAAAAAGGCGTAGTTTATTTCCAGCTAGTTTTGTTGTTAATCATTATACCAGCTAGTTTTGTTGTTAATCATTATACAGTTCACCTATTATAGCTTGCTTATATATAATACTTACCATGGAATGGAACCGGAAAGCAGCACAGCATGAATGGTTTTGAAGCTTTATGAGGCTTAACATTTTACGCGAATAATGGTGATTCTGTGTAGCCAAACCAAAGTAGCTCAAGTTCAGAGCCATACCGCAGGTTTAACATTTAATGATTGTTTAATCAGGGGCGGAGCCAGGATTCAAACATAGTACAGCAGTCTACTAATTTTTTATTAAAATTCTTAGAATATAAATTGGTGTTGACTTAAAACAAATTATTGACCTTGATGTTGGCTTAAAATACTATAAAACACCGAATCTTTAATGTGTTTCTTTTCTTTATCTTGGACAGATGTGAATAGTCTAAATTCAAGATAAAAACGATATTGCTCATTAAAGGCCTGTTTGGATCCCGTGAACTAACAACTAGTTGCTAAACTTTAGTCATTGGGGATCTAAACACGTAGTGTCGGTGTTTCAGACCGGGGGTCCTCAACCGACCAGTGAATTTGTTCTGCGTGCTCCCGATTCCGGATAGTGATGCAAAGAGACACAAGATTTATACTGGTTCAGGCAATCGGCGCCCTACGTCCAGTCTGAGAGATCGAACTTGTATTCCTTGCACCGAAGTGCTCGTAGTAGGGGGTTACAAGCTAAGGGAGAGAGGGAACTAGTCCCAGGTCTCGGCAGGGTGTCATGTGGGCCGTCTGAGACGTTGCTCTCAAACGGCTGGAATGTGTGCGTGTCTGTGTGTTACCCGGTCCCCTGCTAAGTGGCCCAAGTCCTCTCCTTTTATAGTTGAAGGGAGAATAAGGACAGTACATGTATTACTATGCGTCGTCGTGCCAATAGGGGTGGCACGTCCGAGCCCTATGGCCTGTTCCTGTGGCGACGTGGTCGTAGGAGAGGTCCGTCCTTGGAGTATGGGGGCGGCGTGGTTGTCCCATCAGATCCTGTGCGTCGTGGGAGCCCCGGGAATGCCTCGGAGTGGACACGGTGGCGAATGTGCAAGCCACTGTGGACGGACCGTGCTCGAGACCGGGATTTAGTTGGTGCCGAGGCTTGCACTGCGGTGGGGAGGTCTCGGTAGGCACGAACCCCAAGATCGCCGAGGCCCTGGTGTACAGTGCTGAGGCCTTGAGCGGGCGGCTGATCGTGGGTACAACGTTAGGACACAGTGGCCGGTAATCCCCGTCCCCCGTCGTACCCTGTCCCAGCCGGTATGGCGCGGATCGTAGACACAGTGTTAGGACACAGTGGCCGGTAACCCCCGCGCGTGCCCTGTCCTGGCCGGTATGGCACTGATGCGACCTCGGGTCGCGTCGGCCATTCTGTGGCGTTGAGCCACCGTCCGGCTGAGATTGCGGGAGTGGTTGAAGTATTAATGAGACGTGACGTGCTGTCAGGAGGTTGACCGAGGCGGGGGGCGACGGGCTGCGGACGAGCCAGCCTCGGGCAACACGGAGAATGAGGCCTCGCGCGAGACGGAGATCAGGCTCCTTGCCGAGGCCTCGCGCGAGAGGCCTCGCGTGATACGGAGAACGCGCCTCCTGCCGAGGCCTTCCCTGGGGAGCCTCGCACGAAGCGGAGTTTGCGTCAGGATGCCGAGGCCTCCTGCTCGAGGGCCGAGGCGAGGAGGGGGAGGACCCAGGGGGCTCGGTCGTGGCGGGTGAGGGGCCCACGACTTACCTTCTAGCTTTTATTATTATTTTTTTAGATGGGACTTTAGCGACCCATTTGATGTTTTGTTTGGGGTACCCCATTCTAAGGTACCCGACAGTAGCCCCCGGGCCTCGGGGGGAGTGCGTGCACTCCCCCTGAGGTTTTGCCAAGGCTTGGTTCATACCTGCCCCGTAGGAATTGGGGTTTGTATTTTGAGGTTCCGGTGGGTACGCGCGAGCGCACCCGCCGGGTGTAGCCCCCGAGCCCCTGGAGGAGTGGAGTTACTCCTCTAGGGGCTTTCTTCGTTTCCGTGTCTGAACGAGTAGTTCTTATTGCATTTTGCCGAGCCCCCAAGCGCAAGTTCGGGTTGCGGGGGTCTCGGCGAGGCTGCAGGAAGAAAGCCCTCTAGCCTCCGCATAGAGCGAGAGGTTCGTCAGGGGTCCCCTGACTTTGGGTATGATCCTCATGCTTCCTTTCGCTCGGAAGGAGGGGTAGAATGTGCCAGGCTACCCTCGATGCGCATGAGCGTGGACACTTCCGGTGAGCTGTTAGCGGGTAGTCCGAGTGGAGGCCTGAGCCCCATTCGCTGGGGGACGGCTAGTGGTCCAGAGACGTACTCCAAGAGTACCAGGGGGTTTCTCTAGTGGGTGCCGAGGCCGTTCGCGGGCCTCAGTGGCTCGGTGCCTCCCTACGGTGGGATCCCATTCGAATACTTCCCCGCCGGTCTCAGACACGACTTAGGACGCCCCGAGCGACCGTTCGCTCGGGCCTGGGCCATTCGTAGGCTCGCCCCGATGTTGTCCCTGACTCTGTTGCCCTGGGGCGGCTATCGAAACCTTTTGGAGGCCCAGCCTTCGTACCCCTGGACCGTAACGGGCTTGGTGCCCTTTATCGTGTTTATAGCGAAACCTCTAGCGCAGTTTTTGGATTGTTTGTCTTTGTTTTGGGTGTTTTGGCCCTTTCATCTGATCTTCACATGTCCTTTTCGTTCGAACGGAGGGTTAGATTGCCGAGCCCATTCTGGTCTCGGCAAGGTTGCAGGAAGAGCCCCTAGCCTCTGCGTGAGAGGGCCGTCGGGAGTTCTCCTGACTTTTTATACGCCCCTCGCGCGTGAGGGTTTGTTTGCCGAGGCCCCTTTGGGCGTGAGCCCGGGTCATGGGGTCTTAGCATATTTGCAGGAGGAGCCCCCTAGCCTCTGAGAAGGCCGTCGGGGGTTCCCCTAACTTTTTTATGCGACCCTCGCGCTTCCTTTTCGCTCGGAAGGAGGGGTGGAATGTGCCTCGCTACCCTCGATGGGCACGAGCGGTGGCACTTCCGGTGAGCTGTTATCGGGTAGTCCGAGTGGAGGCTCGAACCCCATTCATTAGGGGACGGCTAGCGGTCTAGAGACACAGTCCAAGAGTACCAAAGGATTTCTCTAGTGGGTGCCGAGGCCGTTCGTTGGGCCTCGGTGGCTCGGTGCCTCCCTACGGTGGGATCCCATTCGGATACTTTCCTGCCGGTCTCGGACACGACTTTGGGCGTCCCAAGCGTTTCGCTCGCTTGGGTCTCGGCCCCGTATAGGCTCGCCCGCAGTCGCCCCTGACTCTGTTATCCTGGGGCAGCTGTCGAAACCCTTTGGGGTCCAGCTTTCGAACCCCTAGATCGTAATAGGCTCAGAGCCCGGTTCCTTCCTATGAAAGGAACAGGCCACGGGAAATATCTTCCCTATTGGCTCGACCGCAGGGGGCACGCCTTTTGAGGAGGTTTCATGGGGAGGCGAAACGACGCCTGCTGCCGTAGTGGCCGAGTGCGACATGATGGACGGGACGTAACTGTCCTCGCATTTAATGCGGGAGACGTGGGCGCGTGGGCCGCCGAAATTGGCTCGTGGTTAACCGCGCCGGACGGGGGAAAACCTCCCCGATTTCATCGCCCGTTCGTTTTGCCTCCTCCCTGCATAAATACTCGAGGAATCTCGCCCCTCCTCGTCTTACCTTGCCTGCATTAGCACCGCCTCTGTCGAGCCATCGCCAGAGCAGCGGGTGCCGAGAAGAAGAAGAGAGAAGAGCGAGCCTAGGGAGAAAGCGAGGAAAAAGCGAGAGCATGGGAGGAAGAGAGAAAAACTCACCGTCGCGCCCGATTCCTCCATCGCACCCATGGCTGGCAATGTCGTCGTTGTCGAGGCGGACCCTTGGGATCCGTTGGACGTCACCGAGGAGATGCTCCAGTTGCTTGTCGATGGTGGACTCCTCCGCCTGCTGACAGACCCTAGTAGGCCGGAGTGGATTGCTCCGTACGGCGAGCCGGAGCCGAGGCCCCGCGATGGCTACGTCGTGAGCTTCGTCTCCTTCCACGAGCGCGGCCTCGGCGTCCCGGTGGACCGATTCATGCGGGTGCTCCCGCACTATTATGGCGTGGAGCTCCACAATTTTAATCCCAACTCCATCGCTCAGGCGGCTATCTTTGTTGCCGTCTACGAGGGGTATTTGGGGATCGCTCCCCATTGGGATTTATGGCTCCACCTGTTCCGGGCGAGGCATACTACCAAGCCGACGGGCACGTCGGGTAAGAGGAAGGCATCGAGGGCCGGAGGCTACACTCTCCAAGTGCGTCAGGACCGCCTACACCTCTACATCCTGGCCCAACTCGCGTCCTCCAACCGCCGGTGGTACACGAGTTGGTTTTACCTCCGCAACGACGACGGAGGACTTCCCCTTTATACTGGGCGGATTGTGGGGAGTTGCCCGGAGAAATGGAAGTGGGGCGTCCCGAAGGTCGACCAGCCTAAGCTGGAGCCGCTCCTGGAGGGGCTGGCGAGGCTGTAGAGCCATGGCCTCACGGTCGCTGTGGTCGTGGCCGCCTTCCACCACTGAAGGGTGCTGCCGCTGATGGCTCGGCAGTGGCGGCTGTTCGAGATGAGGCCGGGTGAGCCCATTGAAGGCACCCGGATGTCTTCCTCCGCCCTCTCCGACGAGGAAATTCTCCATTGGGTGGGGGAGACGGTAGATGTGAAGTTGAGGGGCAGCAACCTGACCCCCTTTGCGATGCGACCGTCGCGGGGGTTCCTTTCGCTGGTAAGTCGAGTGCCGCTGTGGCCTCTGAGCCTCCTCAATCTCCCTTTATCCCTTGTTTCCTTATGCACATTTATCGTTCCTTCAGGGGATGAGGGACGTGCGCTCCTCCCCGCCGCCCGTTCCCGAGGACGTGGGGCAGCGGGCGATCAACCGCGCTCACGCCGACACGCAGAAGAAGCGAAAGGACGCTAAGGCGGCAAAGCGCACGAAGCACATCCTTGCATGCGAGGCATTGGATAAGCGCCGCCGTCAGCAACGGAAGGATGGTCTCCCGTTGAAGGAATCCCCGTCGACGTTGTTGTCGACGGAGGCCTCGGACGGGAACGACAAGGGCGAGGGAGGGCGAGGTCCCTTGGACCACCTTCCTGATGTTGTGGAGGTGGCGCCCGGGGCGTCGGCAAGCAGCTCGGCACCCCCGGGAAGGGGAGGAGAAGCGGACCCGGGGCCGGCGGTTGCCCGCTCCGGGGCCGAGGCCGATACGCCCGAGGCGCGGGTGTTAGGCAAACGCGCCATCAGCCCGGTAGGCTCGGCGGCCGTGGCGGAGCAGGTGGCGGTGGAGGCAACGCCACCGCCCCCGCAGAGGACCGAAGGGGCACCGGGGTCCGTTGTGGACCGACCGACGCCGATAGATATGGATGCGACGCCACTGCCGCCGCCTCCGCTGTTGCGGATGAGGTTTGCTGTGGCGAAGCGGGGGCCGCCCCATTCTAAGTAAGTGTATTTTTGGCAGGGTCGTAGTGTCTTCCGTTCGCTTTTTTGGTCTCGCGCTGACCCTGTAGGTTAATTTTCTTTAGTCAGAAGTGGCCTGCGGACGACCTCCCCTTGGTGCCCCTCAAGGCGCTTAAGGCGAGCCCCGGCTCCTCTGCCCACTGGGTGGCGGAGGCACAAGCCACCATCCAACGTGGCATGGCATCGGCGAGGGTCGACCCAAAGGAACCGGCCGCCCAAGGAGGGGTTGCCGAGGCGGCCCCTACACGGTCGGATGGGGCCATCGTGCCCTTTGTTGCTGAGGCTCCCGGGGCCTCCGAGGCTGAGGCGATGGAGGCCCGGTTCCTACGACCGCCGAGACCGCAGTGTCCGCGGTCGGCGTTTCTGCGTCTACCGAGGCCACAATGGCGGAGGCCGGAGCCCCCGAGACCGCCGAGGCCATGATTGCAGAGGCCGAAGCCCCCGAGGTCACCATGGCCGTCGTTATGGCGGCGAGGCCATCTGTGCAGGAGGCAGAGATGCAGGCGTCGGTGGCCTCGGCCGTGCCCTTGGCTCCGGGCCCGCCGTTGTTGCGGGAGAGCGCCCGGGAGACGGAGGTCTATCCGATCTCCTCCGACGATACTTCCTGGGCACGGGAGGTGGCCGACGCCGAGGAGACCGATGCCGTCAAGCAGCCGGCGCCGCTCTTGGGCGAGGGAAGCTCGGCCCTCGTGCGGGTGCGACCTGAGCCCCGTGGGTGGGATCACCCGCGGGTACTGTGGCGGAGCCGGGACGACCCTGAGGGGGAGCCTCTGTTCACCCTCGAGGACACGGCCGAGGGCGGGCGCTGGAGTACCTTCGAGCAGTACCGCGAGCTGGCAGAGCGGTCGCTACGGACGGCGCTGTCCGTGGTGGCCGACGAACTGCCCGGAGTCGCCAAGGTTCGTGTTTTCCTTTCTCACGTGACATTGTTCTTTTCTCGGTTTTGTCGCAATCGATGACCTCTGCTCTACCTCCTCAGGAGCTCGAGACCCAGTCCCTCGGGAAGTCGGTCTTCCTCCAACAGGAGAGGGGAGTCTAGGACCAGCTTCAGCGGTAGAGGGGCCTTCTTGCCGATGCTAACGAGCTTCTATCGGCACGAAGCGCAGAGGTGGAGGACCTCCGCCTTCGCTGTGCCGACACGAAGGTCGAGGCGGCCATAGCCTAGACATAGCTCGCCCCCTTGGCGGTGCAGATCAAGGAGCTGGAGGAGGAGCTTACCCGCGCCATCAGCAATCGGGATGCCTTTAGATCCCGGGCTGAAGAAGCGACGGCCTCGAGCAAGGCCCTCGCCGGGCAGCTGGGGGAAGAGGAGAGTGCGCACCTGCTGACCAAGGGCACTTTGAATGAGGCCCTTGCTTCGGTTGAGGCCTCACAAATCGAGGCTATGGTGTTGAGGGGGACGGTCGAGGGTGAGTTCCAGTCCCCTTGTTTCATTTCCTTCTCCTTATGTTCGCTCCCTAACTTCTTTGTATGACGTAGAGCTAGGGAGTGAAGTTTCTAGGGCGGCGGCCGAGACCCGACGCTGGGAGCAGAAGGCCAAGGGTGAGTCCCATGGGCTTCCGTCCCTAACTTGGGTTGTTTTTTCTCTGGCTCGACCTCATTCCAGTCTCGACGGTGTAGAGTCAGAGGCGGAGTTCGCTCGGGCCGCCGAGGCTTCTAGCGCGGTGCAGACAGTGCTCGACAACAAGATCGAGGAGCATGAGGCGCTGAAACATGCCGCCCTTTCTGCCTGTGAGGCCTTGGAAGTCGAGGGGGTTCAGTCAGGCAGCTCCCTTGGGAGTCGCTTGATTGCGCTGAGCAGCTAGGTGCGCGAGCGACTCTGAGGGGCGCTGCACACGGGTGCCAAGCGGGCGATGGCCGTCATCTCCTCTCACTACCTTGGCGTCGACCTCCTGGCCATCAGTGATGGCTATGTTCTACCTAATGATGACGAGGAGGCCAATGCGGCGGAGGGCCCTAGCACGGCGCTGGTGACGCTCTTCGAAGAGGAGGTGGTTCCTCCCCTACCATCTGCCGGTGCTGAAGGCCCCGAGCCTTAATCTGGGCCTCGGGGGCTATGTAAAGATAGAACAGGGGTTATTTTTGTATCATAATGTTTGTGGCCATTGAGGCCCTTGTTTCTGAAGTATTTGTATTTCTTAGTTGTTTTTCTCATGCTTCCGAGCCTTTGTCCACTGTTGCTTCTGATCAGATTTCGTTTGCAAAATACCCCTATGGGGCCTAAGCCGTCCCTTGAGCGAGAGGTAGTGAGGGAGTGCCATAGCCTGAGGGCGTAGGCCGTCTCGCGACTCTACCGGCCTCTTGCTTAGGAAACAAACCTTGGTCCGAGGAGTCTTTACAAATGATTCGTCAGAGCCTGCTAGAGTCTTGGCGTAGGAATTTTTGCGAAAAACAACTAAAGAATGGTGCGTGGGACTTAGGGGGAGTCCCCCATCTAGCCCCCGAGGGAGGCTTGGTTCTGCCAAGGCAGAGCCAAGTCTCCCTTGTCGTGTTGATTGTATTGCCGAGACCTCGAAAAATAAGACCAACTAAAGAACGCTTTTTAATTGTATTTCGGGAAACGACATATACAATGCTTGGAAATTTAGGGATAAAAGCGACGTAGCTGTTCTATGTTCCAAGCGTTGGTGAGGATTTCGCCCTTCTCATTGGCCAGCTTGTAGGTCCCGGGCTTTAGTACTTGGGCGATGATGTACGGTCCTTTCCATGGCGGGGTCAGCTTGTGGCGACCCTTGTTGCTCTGTGCTAGCCTCAACACCAGGTCGCCTACCTTCAAGTCTCGGCCTCGGACGTGTCGGGCCTGATAGCACCGTAGGCTCTGCTGGTATTTGGCTGAGTGTAGTAGCGCGACGTCTCGGGCTTCCTCCAGCTGATTAAGGGCATCCTCTCAGGTGGTGCGGTTACTTTGTTCGTTATAGGCTTGTAGCCTCGGGGAACCATATTCCAGGTCAGTGGGGAGGATGGCCTTGGCCCCATAGACTAGGAAGAAAGGCGTGAATCCTGTGGCTCGGCTTGGAGTGTTCCTCAGGCTCCAGATGACCGACGGGAGTTCGGCGAGCCATTTCTTGCCAAACTTTTTCAACCGGTTGTGAATCCTTGGCTTGAGGCCTTGTAGGATCATGCCGTTGGCATGCTCCACTTGGCCGTTGGTCCTTGGGTGTCCTACGGCCGACCAGGCCACTCGAATGTGGTGGTCGTCACAAAACGTCAGGAACTTTTTGCCGGTGAACTGCGTCCCGTTATCGGTGATGATAGTGTTGGGGACCCCAAACCTGTGGATAATGTCAGTGAAGAACAGCACCGCCTGCTCGGATTTAATTCGATTGATTGGACGAGCCTCGATCCATTTGGAGAACTTGTCGATTGATACCAGTAGATGGGTGTATCCCTCGGGGGCCTTTTGCAGAGGCCCGACCATGTCGAGCCCCCACACGACGAATGGCCATGTGATGGGGATGGTTTGCAGGGCTAGGGCCAGGAGATGTGTCTACCGGGCGTAGTACTGGCATCCCTCGTAGGAGCGTACTAGCTTGGTAGCATCGGCGATCGCCATTGGCCAGTAGAATCCTTGGCGGAAAGCGTTCCCTACGAGCGTCCGAGGCGCCGCATGGTGCCCGCAAGCGCCTGCGTGTAAGTCCCAAAGTAGGGCTTGGCCCGCCTCGGTACTGATACACCGTTGGAGGACACCTGAGGGACTTCATCTGTACAATTTGTCATTATAGAGGGCATAGGTCTTGGCTCGGCGCGCAAGCCATCGCGCCTCGGTTCTGTCATCAGGAAGCTCCCCTCGATCAAGCCAATCGAGGAACGAGACTCGCCAATCCACGTTCTGATCAGTCTGCGGAGGCTCGGTGTTGACTTCCATGACCTCGGGCTCGGTCGAGGGGGTCTCGGCGACAGAGGGAGCGTCGAGCTTCATCGTGGGTTCCACAGGTGGACCCTCCTCTATTGCCGAGGTGTGGCCAATGGATGGTTTGTGGAGGTCTCTGGCGAAGACGTTCGGAGGGACCGAGGCCCATGCTGAGGCCATCTGTCGGGTACCTTAGAATGGGGTACCCCAAGCAAAACATCAAATGGGTCGCTAAAAGTCCCATCTAAAAATAATAATAATAATAATAAAAGCTAGAAGGTAAGTCGTGGGCCCCTCACCCGCCACGACTGAGCCCCCCGGGTCCTCCCCCTCCTCGCCTCGAGCCTCGAGCAGGAGGCCTCGGCATCCTGACGCAAACTCTGCTTCGTGCGAGGCTCCCCAGGGAAGGCCTCGGCAGGAGGCGTGTTCTCCGTATCGTGCGAGGCCTCTCGCGTGAGGCCTCGGCAAGGAGCCAGATCTCTGTCTCACGCGAGGCCTCATTCTCCGTATCGCACGAGGCCTCTCGTGCGAGGCCTCGGCAAGGAGCCTGATCTCCGTCTCGCGTGAGGCCTCATTCTCCATGTCGCCCGAGGCCAGCTCGTCCATAGCCCGTCGCCCCCCCGCCTCGGTCAACCTCCCGACAGCACGTCACGTCTCATTAATACTTCAACCACTCCCGCAATCTCAGCTGGATGGTGGCTCAACGCCACAGAATGGCCAATGCGACCCAAGGTCGCATCAGCTCCATACCGGCCAGGACAGGGCACGGCGGGGGTTACCGGCCACTGTGTCCTAACACTATGTCCACGATCTGCGCCATACTGGCTAGGATAGGGTACGACGGGGGACGGGGATTACCGGCCACTGTGTCCTAACGCTGTACCCACGATCAGCCGCCCGCTCAAGGCCTCGACACTGTACACCAGGGCCTCGGCGATCTTGGGGTTCGTGCCTGCTGAGACCTCCCCACCGTAGTGCAAGCCTTGGCACCAACTAAATCTCGGTCTCGAGCACAGTCCATCCACAGTGGCTTGCACGTTCGCCGCCGCGTCCACTCCGAGGCATTCCCGGGGCTCCCACGACGCACAAGATCTGATGGGACGACCACGCTGCCCCCATACTCCAAGGACGGACCTCTCCTATGACCACACCGCCATAGGAACAGGCCACAGGGCTCGGACGTGCCACCCTTATTGGCACGACGCTGCATAGTAATACATGTACTATCCTTGTTCTCCCTTCAACTATAAAAGGAGAGGACTTGGGCCACTTAGGGGGGGGGACCGAGTAACACACAGACACGCACACATTCTAGCCGCTTGAGAGCAACGTCTCAGATGGCCCACACGACACCCTACCGAGACCTAGGACTAGTTCCCTCTCTCCCTTAGCTTGTAACCCCCTACTACGAGCACTTCGATGCAAGGAATACAAGTTCAATCTCTCAGACTGGACGTAGGGCGCCGATTGCCTGAACCAGTATAAATCTTGTGTCTCTTTGCATCACCATCCGGAATCAGGAGCACGCAGAACAAATTCACTGGTCGGTTGAGGACCCCCCGGTCTGAAACACTGACAGTTGGCGCGCCAGGTAGGGGCCTCTGCGTGTCAGTTTTGTCATCCCAACAGGTTCTGGATGGCAGACCCCGTACAACCATTACGTCTCGGCACCGTGGTTTGGTTCGGGAGCCTAGAGTTCATGTCTCTAGGGCATGAGTACGACATGGTATTCCTCGCTCCTCGAGCCCCACCGTCCGATGATGAAGTTACGCACCGGCAGCCTAGGCGCAGGCGGCGCCTGGGCGGCCGCTCTCGCCGCCCTCGCCAAGCATGACGCGAGCAAGGCCACCCCGACGCTACACGAACCTAGGGTGGCACGCCACTCCCCGCCAATATCCTACGACCAGTTGTTGGTATGGGGTCCCTGGCTGGGGACCTGTCTGGCCTGAGCTTGGACAAAGGAAAATCGCTGGTGGCTCGCGGCGATGCCCAGTCGTCAAGCTCCGCTCCACCACCCCCTGAAGAACCGACCCCGTCGGAGCAGAATCTGGCAATGGCACCATCCCCATACCCCTTTGGGTTGAGAAATGCCGTCGCTTCTTACGCCTACGCATACGCTGCCGCTCATGAGGATCCCTCAGAGCGCTACCAGCGCTTCGGTCTTGACCTAAGCACCCACGCCGACTCCTCGGATGAGGACGAGGCATGGCTCGGAGTGGATTTCTCCGGGCTCCACGACTCTGGGGCTTTGCGCCAGTTCTTGGCCGCAAGTGACTACTGCTTTGGTTACTCTGACTCCGATGACGAAGGCAATTACGATCCCACTCGCGAGTGTTTCCACGTCGGGCTCGGGATGCCGAGGGCAGGCGAAGAGGATGAGGAGGCAGGTAGCCGTTCCCCGCTTCGTCTAGGGGTGGGCGCCGCCACGCCCCCACGCATTGCCCTGCCGGCCGCATGAAATGAGAATGTCGCTCTTACACGACCTCAGCGCCTAGACCTAGAGCAGCTCCATGAGCTCTAGGCCAAGGTCAAACAAGACCAACTCCTTCTGCAACAGCTTCGAGACTCTCTCGAACAAGAACAGCGGGGTCGTGGCGAAGGTGGGGGAGCCCGACGGAGGGCCCGCAATGTACATCACCGCATCCACGACGACGAAGGGAGTGAGCAACCCCTAGTCTTCAATCGCGCTAGCCAGAACATCGTGGCTGTGGCAATGCTGGTCCGCGCAATGCCCGAGCCTTCTACCACGGAGGGGCGGCGGGTCCGCGGCGAGCTCCGCGATCTCCTAGAGACCGCTGCGGTTCAGTAGGCCGAGAGTTCCGCCTCCCGACGGCATGGGGGCGCCTTGAACCTGCCCACAGCGCTGCCTCGATAGGAGAGGGAAGCCCTGACTCGTCCCAAGCCTGACTGAGCGCCAATAGACCACAGGGTCCCCATGCTTCTGGACTGCCTCGGCAATCGACGTGAGGTGCAGGGAGACCATGAGGTGGTCAGCAGGCGACGATGCCATGACAACGAGGGGCCCGCTCGGGGCTACCACCCACACCAAGGCGGTTGCTACGACAGCGGGGAGGACCGCAGTCCTTCCCCTGAACCGCTAGGCCCTCGGGTCTTCAGCAGGCCATCCGCGCTGCTCTTTTTCCCACCCGGTTCCGGCAGCCGGCCAATCTCGTGAAGTACAGCGGCGAGACCAACCCAGAGCTCTGGCTTGCCAATTGCCGCCTGGCCTGCCAGCTGGGTGGCACGGACGATGACCTACTCATCATCCACAATCTCCCCTTGCTCCTATCGAACTCGGCGCGAGCCTAGCTCGAGCACCTTCCTCCCTCGCAAATCCACGACTGGCGCGACTTGGTTAGGATCTTCATCGGGAACTTCCAGGGCACATACGTGCACCCTGGGAACTCCTGGGACCTTAAGAACTGTCGCCAGAAGCCAGACAAGTCTCTCCGAGACTTCATCCAGCGCTTCTCCAAACAGTGCACCGAGTTGCCCAGCGTCGGCGATTCAGAGATCGTCCAAGCTTTCCTCTTCAGCACCACTTGTCGGGACTTGGTCTGAGAGTTAGGTCGGAATGTGCCGCACTCTGCTACCGCACTTCTCGACATCGCCACCAGCTTCGCCTTGGGTGAAGAGGCTATCAGAGCCATCTTCCCCGACACCGACACCAAGGGTAAGTGGAGGGACGAGGCCCCCGAGGCCTCAGCCCCCACCTCCCTAAGAGAAAGAAAAAGGGGCGCCTGGGGAAACAGGAGGTCCTGGAGGCTGATCTGGTCGCAGCCGTGGAACGCAAGAACCCCCGAGGCTTCAAAGGCCCTAGGCCCTTCGATGATATACTCAAGAAACCCTGCCCTTACCACCAGGGCCCGGTCAAGCATGCTCTCGAGGATTGCACCATGCTGCGGCGGTACTATGCCAAGCTCAGGCTCCCCGACGATGATGCCAAGCAGAAGGGCGCCGGCGGCCGGGACGAAAACAAGGACGATGGGTTCCTCGAGGTACGCAATGCCTTCATGATCTTCGGTGGGCCCTCGGCCTGCCTTACAGCGTGGCAGCGCAAGAGGAAACGCCAAGAAGTCTTCTCGGTCAAGGTGGCCATTCCCCAGTACCTCGACTGGTCTTGAGAGGCGATCACCTTTGATTGAGATGACCACCCTGACCATATTCCGAATCCCAGGTAGTACCCACTGGTCATTGACCCGATCATTGGCAACACCCGACTCTCCAAAGTGTTGATGGACAGAGGCAGCGGCCTCAACATCCTCTACGCCAACACCCTGGAGCTCTTAGAGATCGACCAGTCGAGGCTCCGAGGCGATGTCGCACCCTTCCACGGCATCGTGCCAGGGAAGCGCATGCGACCCCTCGGGTGCATCGACCTTCCTGTCTGCTTCGACACCCCCTCCAACTACCGCAAGGAAGTCCTCACCTTCGAGGTAGTCGGGTTCGAGGGAGCCTACCACGCCATTCTGGGACGTCCGTGCTATGCCAAGTTCATGGCAGTGCCCAACTATACCTACCTCAAGCTCAAGATGCCAGGCCCTAGCGGTGTCATCACGATTGAATCCACGTACGAACATGCATACGACTGCGACATCGAATGCATCGAGTACGCTGAGGCTCTTGCAGAGGCCGAGACCCTCATCGCCCACCTTGACCAACTCAGTGGCGAGGTGCCTGACTCCAAGTGTCGTGCAGGGGCGTTCGAGCCTGCTGAAACCATCAAACTCATCCCGGTCGACCCTGCCTACCCCGACGACCGATCGCTGAGGATCAGCGCCACCCTCGACATCAAATAGGAAGCCGTGCTCGTCGACTTTCTCCGTGCAAACGCCGACATATTCGCATGGAGTCCCTTGGACATGCCGGGCATACCAAGGGAGGTCGCCGAGCATGCCCTGGACATTCGGGCTACATCTAGACCGGCGAGGCAACGCCTGCGCCGCTTCGACAAGGAAAAGCGTAGGGCCATCGGTGAGGAGATACAGAAACTCTTAGCGGCCGGGTTCATCAAAGAAGTGTCCCACCCAGAGTGGTTGGCTAACCCCGTGTTAGTCAAGAAGCAAAATGGGAAATGGAGGATGTGTGTAGACTACACCAGTTTGAACAAAGCCTGTCCAAAGGTCCCTTTCCCATTACCTTGAATCGATCAAATCGTTGATTCCACCACAGGGTGCGAGACCTTGTCTTTCCTCGATGCGTATTCTGGTTACCATCAGATCAAGATGAAAGAGTCTGACCAGCTCGCGACTTCTTTCATCACACCCTTCGGCATGTACTGCTACATGATGATGCCCTTCGGCCTCAGAAACGTAGGTGCCATGTACCAACGATGCATGACCTAGGCCTTTGGCGACAACATTGGGCAGACCGTCGAGGCCTACGTAGACGACATCGTGGTCAAGACCAGAAAAGCCGAGGGTCTCATCAATGACTTAAGAATAACCTTCAATTGCCTTAGAGAGAAGGGCATCAAGCTCAATCCTGAGAAGTGTGTGTTCGGGGTCCCCCGAGGCATGCTCTTGGGATTCATAGTCTCGGAACGCGGCATTGAAGCCAACCCAGAGAAGGTCTTAGCCATAACTAGCATGGGACCAATCAGAGACCTCAAGGGAGTGCAAAGGGTCATGGGATGCTTTGTGGCCCTGAGCCGCTTCATCTCATGCCTCGGCGAAAAAGGCTTGCCTCTGTACCAACTCTTGAGAAAGTCCAAGCATTTTTCTTGGACCCCGAGGCCAAGGAAGCCCTCGATAGACTCAAGAGGCTGCTCACCAATCCTCCCATCCTGATACCCCCAGCCATGGACGAGGCCCTCTTACTCTACGTCGCCGCAACGACCCAAGTGGTCAGCGTTGCCGTAGTGGTAGAGAGGCAGGAAGAAGGGCATACTCTGCCTACCCAACGACCTATTTATTTCATCAGCGAGGTGCTCTCCGAGACCAAAGCATGCTACCCCCACATCTAGAAGCTGGTCTATGCCATGGTCCTGGCCCGGCGCAAACTGCACCACTACTTCGAGTCGCACCCAGTGACTGTGGTATCATCCTTCCCCCTGGGCGAGATAGTTCATAACTGGGAGGCCTCGGGCAGGATAGCCAAGTGGGCTGTCGAGCTTATGGGGGAAACCTTGACCTTTGCACCTCAAAAAGTGATCAAGTCTCAGGTCTTGGCTGATTTCGTGGCTGAATGGATAGATACCCAACTGCCACCTGCTCAAATTTAGACGGAGTGCTGGACCCTATACTTCGATGGATCCCTGATGAAGACCGGGGCAGGCGCGGGCCTGCTCTTCATTTCACCCCTCGGAGTACACATGCGCTACATGGTGCGGCTCCACTTCACCGCCTCTAACAATGTGGCCGAATACGAGGCCCTCATCAGCGGCTTACAAGTCGCCATCGAACTTGGGGCGCGGCACCTCGACGTCCGAGGCGACTCGTGGCTCGTTATAGATCAAGTGATGAAGGAGTCAAACTACCTTGACCCCAAAATAGAGGCTCACTACAAGCTAGTACGACGCCTAGAAGGTAGGTTCGATGGTCTCGAACTAAATCATGTCGCGCGAAAGTACAACGAGGCCGCCGATGAGCTGGCAAAGATGGCCTCGACACGGGCCCCGGTCCCTCCAAACGTCTTCACCAGAGACCTCCACAAACCATCCATTGGCCACACCTCGGCAACAGAGGAGGGTCCACCTATGGAACCCACGATGAAGCTTGACGCTCCCTCTACTGCCGAGACCCCCTCGACCAAGCCCGAGGTCATGGAAGTCAACGCCGAGCCTCCGCAGACTGATCAGAATGTGGATTGGCGAGTCCCGTTCCTCGATTGGCTTGATCGAGGGGAGCTTCCTGACGACAGAATCGAGGCGCGATGGCTTTCGCACCGAGCCAAGACCTATGCCCTCTACAATGACAAATTATATAGACGAAGTCCCTCAGGTGTCCTCAACGGTGTATCAGTACCGAGGCGGGCCAAGCCCTACTTTGGGACTTACACGCAGGCGCTTACTGGCACCATGCGGCGCCTCGGACGCTCATAGGGAACGCTTTTCGCCAAGGATTCTACTAGCCAACGGCGATCGCCGACGCTACCAAGCTGGTACGCTCCTACAAGGGATGCCAGTACTATGCCCGGCAGACACATCTCCCTGCCCTGGCCCTGCAAACCATCCCCATCACATGGCCGTTCACCGTGTGGGGGCTCGACATGGTCGGGCCTCTGCAAAAGGCCCCCGGGGGCTACACCCATCTACTGGTATCAATCGACAAGTTCTCCAAATGGATCGAGGCTCGTCCAATCAATCGAATCAAATCCGAGCAGGCGGTGCTGTTCTTCACTGACATTATCCATAGGTTTGGGGTCCCCAACACTATCATCACTGATAACAGGACGCGGTTCACCGGCAAAAAGTTCCTAACATTTTGCGACGACCACCACATTCGAGTGGCCTAGTCGGCCGTAGGACACCTAAGGACCAACAGCCAAGTGGAGCGTGCCAACGGCATGATCCTACAAGGCCTCAAGCCAAGGATTCACAACCGGTTGAAAAAGTTTGGCAAGAAATGGCTCGCCGAACTCCCATCGGTCATCTGGAGCCTGAGGAACACTCCAAGCCAAGCCACGGGATTCACGCCTTTCTTCCTAGTCTATGGGGCCAAGGCCATCCTCCCCACCGACCTAGAATATGGTTCCCCAAGGCTGCAAGCCTATAACGAACAAAGTAACCGCACCACCCAAGAGGACGCCCTTGATTAGCTGGAGGAAGCCCGAGACGTCGCGCTACTACACTTGGCCAAATACCAGCAGAGCCTGCGGCGCTATCGGGCCCGACACGTCCGAGGTCGAGACTTGAAGGTAGGCAACCTGGTGTTGAGGCTAGCACAGAGCAACAAGGGTCACCACAAGCTGACCCCGCCATGGGAAGGACCGTACATCATCGCCCAAGTACTAAAGCCCGGGACCTACAAGCTAGCCAACGAGAAGGGCGAAATCTTCACCAACGCTTGGAATATAGAACAACTACGTCGCTTTTATCCCTAAATTTCCAAGCATTGTATATGTCGTTTCCCGAAATACAATTAAAAAGCGTTCTTTAGTTGGTCTTATTTTTCGAGAAACCCCCCGAGCCCATCGTAGGTCTCGGCAATACAATCAACACGACAAGGGAGACTCGGCTCTGCCTTGGCAGAACCAATCCTCCCTCGGGGGCTAGATGGGGGACTCCCCCTAAGTCCCATGCACCATTCTTTAGTTGTTTTTCGCAAAAATTCCTACGCCAAGACTCTAGCAGGCTCTGACGAATCATTTGTAAAGACTCCTCGGACCAAGGTCTGTTTCCTAAGCAAGAGGCCGGTAGAGTCGCGAGACAGCCTACGCCCCCGGGCTATGGCACTCCCTCACTACCTCTCGCTCAAGGGACGGCTTAGGCCCCAAAGGGGTATTTTGCAAACAAAATTTGATCAGAAGCAACAGAGGACAAAGGCTTAGAAGCATGAGAAAAACAACTAAGAAACACAAATACTTCAGAAATAAGGGCCTTGACGGCCACAAATGTTATGATACAAAAATAACCCCTGTTCTATCTTTACATAGCCCTCGGGGCCCAGATTAAGGCTCGGGGCCTTCAACACCGGCAGATGGTAGGGGAGGAACCACCTCCTCTTCGAAGAGCGTCGCTAGCGCCGTGCTAGGGCCCTCCGCCGCCTCCATCAGCTTCACGACCACCGCGTTGGCCTCCTCGTCATCATTAGGCAGAAGATAGCCATCACTGATGGCTAGGAGGTCGATGCCAAGGTAGTGAGAGGAGATGACGGCCATCGCCCACTTGACACCCGTGTGCAGCGCCCCTCGGAGTCGCTCGCGCACCTGGCTGCTCAGCGCAATCAAGCGACTCCCAAGGGAGTTGCCTGACTGAACCCCCTCGACTTCCAAGGCCTCACAGGCAGAAAGGGCGACATGTTTCAGCGCCTCGTGCTCCTCGATCTCGTTATCGAGCACTGTCTGCACCACGCTGGAAGCCTCGGCGGCCCGGGCAAACTCCGCTCTGACTCTGCACCATGGAGACTGGAATGAGGTCGAGCCAGAGAAAAAACAACCCAAGTTAGGGATGAAAGCCCACAGGACTCACCCTTGGCCTTCTGCTCCCAGCATCGGGTCTCGGTCGCCGCCCTAGAAACTCCACTCCCTAGCTCTGCGTCATACAAAGAAGTTAGGGAGCGAACATAAGGAGAAGGAAACGAAACAAGGGGACTGGAACTCACCCTCGACCATCCCCCTCAAAACCACAGCCTCGATTTGCGAGGCCTCAACCGAAGCAAGGGCCTCATTCAAAGCACCCTTGGTCAGCCGGTGCGCACTCTCCTCTTCCCTCAGCTGCCCGGCGAGGGCCTTGCCCGAGGCCGTCGCTTCTTCAGCCCGGGATCTGAAGGCATCCTGATCGCTAACGGCGTGGGTAAGCTCCTCCTCTAGCTCCTTGATCCGCGCCGCCAAGGGGGCGAGCTGTGTCTAGTCTATGGCCGCCTCGACCTTCGTGTCGGCACTGCGAAGGCGGAGGTCCTCCACCTCCGTGCTTCATGCCGACAAAAGCTTGTTAGCATCGGCAAGAAGGCCCCTCTACCGCTGAAGCTGGTCCCAGACTCCCCTCTCTCATCGAAGGAAGACTGACTTCCTGAGGGACCAGGTCTCGAGCTCCTGAGGAGGCAGAGCAGAGGTCATCGATTGCGACAAAACCGAGAAAAGAACAACGTCACGCAAGAAAGGAAAATACGAACCTAGGCGACTCCGGGTAGTTCGTCGGCCACCACGGACAGCGCCGTCCGTAGCGACCGCTCCGCTAGCTCACGGTACTGCTCAAAGGTACTCCAGCGCCTGCCCTCGGCCGTGTCCTCGAGGCCGAACAGAGGCTCCCCCTCAGGGTCATCCCGGCTCCGCCACAGTACCCGCAGGTGATCCCACCCGCGGGGCTCGGGTCGCACCCGCACAAGGGCCAAGCTTCCCTCGCCCAAGAGTGGCGCTGACTACTCCACGGCGTCGGTCTCCTCGGCGTTGGCCACCTCCCTCACCCGGGAAGTATCATTGGAGGAGATCGGATAGACCTCCGTCTCCCGGGCGCTCTCCCACAACAACAGCGGGCCCTGAGCCAAGGGCACGGCCGAGGCCTCCACCACCTGCATCTCTGCCTCCTACATAGATGGCCTCGCCACCATCATGATGGCCATGGTGACCTCGGGGGCTCCAGCCTCTGCAATCACGGCCTCGGCGGTCTTGGGGGCTCCAGCCTCCGCCATTGTGGCCTCGGCAGACGCAGAAACGCCGACCGCGGAAACTACGGTCTTGGCGGTCATAGGCGCCGGGCCTCCATCGCCTCAGCCTCGGAGGCCCCGGGAGCCTCGGCAACAAAGGGCACGATGGCCCCATCCGACCGTGTAGGGGCCACCTCGGTAACCCCTCCTTGGGCGGCTAGTTCCTTTGGGTCGACCCTCGCCGACGCCGCGCCACGTTGGATGGCGGCTTGTGCCTCCGCCACCTAGTGGGTGGAGGAGCCGGGGCTCGCCTTAAGCGCCTTGAGGGGCGCCAAGGGGAGGTCGTCCGTAGGCCGCTTCCGACTAAAGAAAATTAACCTACAGGGTCAGCGCGAGACCAAAAAAGCGAACGAAAGACACTACGACCCTACCAAAAATACACTTACTTAGAACAGGGCGGCCCCCGCTTTGCCACAGCAAACCTCATCCGCAACGGCGGAGGCGGTGGCAGTGGCGTCGCCTCCGTATCCATTGGCACCGATTGGTCCTCAGCGGACCCCGGTGCCCCTTCGGTCCTCTACGGGGGCGGTGGCGTTGCCTCCACCGCCACCTGCTCCGCCACGGCCGCCGAGCCTACCGGGCTGACGGCGCGTTTGCCTAACGCCCGCACCTCGGGCGTATCGGCCTCAGCCCCGGAGCGGGCAACCGCTGGCCCCGGGCCTGCTTCTCCTCCCCTTCCCGGGGGTGCCGGGCTGCTTGCCGATGCCCCGGGCGCCACCTCCACGACATCAGGAAGATGGTCCAGGGGACCTCGCCCTCCCTCGCCCTTGTTGTTCCCGTCCGAGGCCTCCGTCGACAATGACGTCGATGGGGATTCCTCCAACGGGAGACCATCCTTCCGTTGTTGATGGCGGCGCTTATCCAATGCCTCACGCGTAAGGATGTGCTTCGTGCGCTTTGCCGCCTTAGCATCCTTTCGCTTCTTCTGTGTGTCGGCGTGAGCGCGGTTGATCGCCCGCTGCCCCGCGTCCTCGGGAATGGGCGGTGGGGAGGAGCGCACGTCCCTCATCCCCTGAAGGAACGACAAACGCGCATAAGGAAACAAGGGATAAAGGGAGATTGAGGAGGCTCAGAGGCCACAGCGGCACTCGACTTACCAGCGAAAGGAACCCTCACGACGGTCGCATCGCGAAGGGGGTCAGGTTGCCGCCCCTCAACTTCGCATCTACCGTCTCCCCCACCCGACGGAGAATTTCCACATCGGAGAGGGCGGAGGAAGACCTTCGGGTGCCTTCAACGGGCTCACCTGGCCTCATCTCAAATAGCCGCTGCCGCCGAGCCATCAGCGGCAGCACCCTCCGGCGGTGGAAGGCGGCCACGACCACAGCGACCGTGAGGCCATGGCTCCACAGCCTCGCCAGCCCCTCCAGGAGTGGCTCCAGCTTGGGCTGGTCGACCTTCGGGACGCCCCACTTCCATTTCTCCGGGCAACTCCCCACAATCCACCCAGTGTAAGGGGGAAGTCCTCCATCATCATTGCGGAGGTAAAACCAACTCGTGTACCACCGGCGGTTGGAGGACGCGAGTTGGGACGGGATGTAGAGGTGCAGGTGGTCCTGATGCACTTGGAGAGTGTAGCCTCCGGCCCTCGATGCCTTCCTCTTACCCGACGTTCCCATCGGCTTGGTAGTATGCCCCGCCCGGAACAGGTGGAGCCACAAATCCCAATGGGGAGCAATCCCCAAATACCCCTCGTAGATGGCAACAAAGATAGCCGCCTAAGCGATGGAGTTGGGATTAAAATTGTGGAGCTCCACATCGTAATAGTGCGGGAGCGCCCGCATGAACCGGTCTGCCGGGACACCGAGGCCGCGCTTGTGGAAGGAGATGAAGCTCACGACGTAGCCATCGTGGGGCCTTGGCTCCGGCTTGCCGTACGGAGCAATCCACTCTGGCCTACTAGGGTCTATCACCGGGCGGAGGAGTCCACCGTTGACAAGCGACTGGAGCATCTCCTCGGTGACGTCCGACGGATCCCAAGGGTCTACCTCGACAACGACGACGTTGCCGGCCATGGGTGCGATGGAGGAATCAGGCGCGGCGGTGAGTTTTTCTCTCTCCCTCCCATGCTCTCGCTTTTTCCTTGCTTTCTCCCTAGGCTTGCTCTTCTCTCTTCTTCTTCCTGGCACCCGCTGCTCCGGCGACGGCTCGACGGAGGCGGTGCTAATGTAGGCAAGGTAAGACGAGGAGGGCGAGATTCCTCGGGTATTTATGCAGGGAGGAGGCAAAACGAACGGGCGATGAAATCGGGGAGGTTTTCCCCCGTCCGGTGCGGTTAACCACGAGCCGATTTTGGTGGCCCACGCGCCCACGTCTCCCGCATTAAATGCGAGGATGGTTACGTCCCGTCCATCACGTTGCGCTCGGCCACTACGGCAGCAGGCATCGTTTCGCCTCCCCATGAAACCGCCTCAAAAGGCGCGCCCCCCGCGGCTAAGCCAATAGGGAAGATATTTCCCGCGGCCTGTTCCTTTCATGGGAAGGAACCGGGCTCTGAGCCTATTACAATCCAGGGGTTCGAAAGTTAGACCCCAAAGGGTTTCGACAGCTGCCCCAGGATAACAGAGTCAGGGGCGACTGCGGGCGAGCCTATACGGGGCTGAGACCCAAGCGAGCGAAACGCTTGGGACGCCCAAAGTCGTGTCCGAGACCGGCAGGAAAGTATCCAAATGGGATCCCACCATAGGGAGGCACCGAGCCACCGAGGCCCAACGAATGGCCTCGGCACCCACTAGAGAAATCCTCTGGTACTCTTGGAGTGTGTCTTTGGACCGCTAGCCATCCCCTAATGAATGGGGTTCGGGCCTCCACTCGGACTACCCGATAACAGCTCACCGGAAGTGCCACCGCTCGTGCCCATCGAGGGTAGCGAGGCACATTCCACCCCTCCTTCCGAGCGAAAAGGAAGCGTGAGGGTCGCATAAAAAAGGTAGGGGAACCCCCGACGGCCTTCTCAGAGGCTAGGGGGCTCATCCTGCAAATATGCCAAGACCCCATGACCCGGGCTTGCGCCCAAAGGGGCATCGGCAAACAAACCCTCACACGCGAGGGGCGTATAAAAAGTCAGGAGAACTCCCGATGGCCCTCTCACGCAGAGGCTAGGGGCTCTTCCTGCAACCTTACCGAGACTAGAACGGGCTCGACAAACTAACCCTCTATCCAAATGAAAAGGACATGTGAAGATCAGATGAAAGGGCCAGAACACCCAAGACAAAGACAAACAATCCAAAAACCACGCTAGAGGTTTCGCTATAAACACGATAAAGGGCACCAAGCCCGTTACGGTCCAGGGGTTCAAAGGCTGGGCCTCCAAAAGGTTTCGACAGCCGCCCCAGTGCAACAGAGTCAGGGACGACATCGAGGCGAGCCTACGAATGGCCCAGGCCCGAGCGAACGGTCGCTCGGGGCGTCCTAAGTCGTGTCCGAGACCGGTGGGGAAGTATCCGAATGGGATCCCACCGTAGGGAGGCACCGAGCCACTGAGGCCCGCGAACAGCCTCGGCACCCACTAGAGAAACCCCTTGGTACTCTTGGAGTGTGTCTCTGGACTGCTAGCCGTCCCCCAGCAAATGGGGCTCGGGCCTCCACTCGGACTACCCGCTAATAGCTCACCGGAAGTGTCCACGCTCATGCCCATCGAGGGTAGCCTGGCACATTCCACCCCTCCTTCCGAGCGAAAGTAAGCATGAGGATCATACCCAAAGTTAGGGGACCCCTGATGAACCTCTCGCTCTATGTGGAGGCTAGAGGGCTTTTTTCCTACAGCCTCGCCGAGACCCCCGCAACCCGAACTTGCGCTTGGGGGCTCGGCAAAATGCAATAAGAACTACTCGTTCAGACACGGAAATGAAGAAAGCCCCTGGAGGAGTAACTCCACTCCTCCAGGGGCTCGGGGGCTACACCCGGTGGGTGCGCTCGCGCGCACCCACCGGAACCTCAAAATACAAACCCCAATTCCTACGGGGCAAGTATGAACCAAGCCTCGGCAAAACCTCAGGGGGAGTGCACGCACTCCCCCCGAGGCCCGGGGGCTACTGTCGGGTACCTTAGAATGGGGTACCCCAAGCAAAACATCAAATGGGTCGCTAAAAGTCCCATCTAAAATAATAATAATAATAATAATAAAAGCTAGAAGGTAAGTCATGGGCCCCTCACCCACCACGACCGAGCCCCCTTGGTCCTCCCCCTCCTCGCCTCGAGCCTCGAGGAGGAGGCCTCGGCATCCTGACGCAAACTTCGCTTCATGCGAGGCTCCCTAGGGAAGGCCTCGGTAGGAGGCGCGTTCTCCATATCTCGCGAGGCCTCTCGCGCGAGGCCTCAGCAAGGAGCCTGATCTTTGTCTCGCGCGAGGCCTCATTCTCCATATCGCGCAAGGCCTCTCGCGCGAGGCCTCAGTAAGGAGCCTGATCTCCGTCTCGTGCGAGGCCTCATTCTCTGTGTCGCCCGAGGCTGGCTCATCCGTAGCCCATCGCCCCCCGCCTCGGTCAACCTCCCGACAGCACGTCACGTCTCATTAATACTTCAACCACTCCCACAATCTTAGCCGGACGGTGGCTCAACGCCACAGAATGGCCAACGCGACCCGAGGTCGCATCAGCACCATACTGGCCAGGACAGGGCACAGCGAGGGTTACCGGCCACTGTGTCCTAACACTGTGTCCACGATCCGTGCCATACCGGCTGGGACAGGGTACGATGGGGGATGGGGATTACCGGCCACTGTGTCCTAACGCTGTACCCACGATCAGCCGCCCGCTCAAGGCCTCGGCACTGTACACCAGGGCCTCGGCGATCTTGGGGTTCGTGCCTGCCGAGACCTCCCCACCGCAGTGCAAGCCTCGGCACCAACTAAATACCGGTCTCGAGCACAGTCCGTCCACAGTGGCTTGCACGTTCACCACCGCGTCCACTCCGAGGCAATCCCAGGGCTCCCATGATGCACAAGATCTGATGGGACGACCATGCCGCCCCCATACTCCAAGGACAGACCTCTCCTACGACCACGCTGCCACAGGAACAGGCCACAGGGCTCGGACATGGCACCCCTATTGGCACGATGCCACATAGTAATACATGTATTGTCCTTGTTCTCCCTTCAACTATAAAAGGAGAGGACTTGGGCCACTTAGGGGGGGACCGGGTAACACACAGACACGCACACATTCCAGCCGCTTGAGAGCAACGTCTCAGACGGCCCACACGACACCCTACCGAGACCCGGGACTAGTTCCCTCTCTCCCTTAGCTTGTAACCCCCTACTATGAGCACTTCGGTGCAAGGAATACAAGTTTGATCTCTCAGACTGGACGTAGGGCGCCGATTGCCTAAACCAGTATAAATCTTATGTCTCTTTGCATCACCATCCAGAATCAGGAGCACGCAGAACAAATTCACTAGTCGGTTGAGGACCCCCTGGTCTAAAACACCAACACCATCTTTGCCAGCTCGTCAGCGGCCTCGTTGTACTTTCGCACGACGTGATTTAGTTCGAGACCATCGAACCTGTCTTCTAGGCGTCGTACTAGCTTGCAGTAAGCCTCCATTTTGGGGTCAAGGCAGTTTGACTCCTTCATCACTTGATCTATAACGAGCCACGAGTCACCTCGGACATCGAGGCGCCGCGCCCCAAGTTCGACGGCGACTTGTAAGCCGCTGATGAGGGCCTCGTATTCAGCCACATTGTTAGAGGCGGTGAAGTGGAGCCGCACCATGTAGCGCATGTGTACTCCAAGGGGCAAAATGAAGAGCAGGCCCGCGCCTGCCCCGGTCTTCATTAGGGATCCGTCGAAGTACAGGGTCCAGCACTCTGTCTGAATTTGAGCAAGTGGTAGTTGGGTATCTATCCATTCAGCCACGAAATCGGCCAAGACATGAGACTTGATCGCTTTTCGAGGCGCAAAGGTCAAGGTTTCCCCCATAAGCTCGACAGCCCACTTGGCTATCCTGCCCGAGGCCTCCCGGTTATGAACTATCTCGCCTAGAGGGAAGGATGATACCACAGTCACTGGGTGTGACTCAAAGTAGTGGCGCAGTTTGCGCCGGGCCAGGACCACAGCGTAGACTAGCTTCTGGATGTGGGGGTAGCGTGCTTTGGTCTCAGGGAGCACCTCGCTGATGAAATAAACAGGTCGTTGGGTGGGCAGAGTATGCCCTTCTTCCTGCCTCTCTACCACTATGGCGGCGCTGACCACTTGGGTCGTTGCGGCGACGTAGAGTAAGAGGGCCTCGTCCATGGCTGGGGGTATCAGGACGGGAGGATTGGTGAGCAGCCTCTTAAGTCTATCGAGGGCTTCCTCGGCCTCGGGGGTCCAAGAAAAATGCTCGGACTTTCTCAAGAGTCGGTATAGAGCCAAGCCTTTTTCGCCAAGGCGTGAGATAAAGCGGCTCAAGGCCGCAAGGCATCCCATGACCCTTTGCACTCCCTTGAGGTCTCTAATTGGTCCCATGCTGGTTATGGCCGAGACCTTCTCTGGGCTGGCTTCAATGCCGTGTTCCAAGACTATGAATCCCAAGAGCATGCCTCGGGGGACCCCGAACAGACACTTCTCGGGATTGAGCTTGATGCCCTTCTCTCTAAGGCATTTGAAGGTTATTCTTAAGTCGTCGACGAGACCCTCGGCTTTTCTGGTCTTGACCATGATGTCATCTATGTAGGCCTCGATGGTCCGCCCAATGTTGTCGCCAAAGACCTGGGTCATGCATCGTTGGTACGTGGCACCTATGTTTCTGAGGCCGAAGGGCATCGTCACGTAGCAGTACATGCCGAAGGGTGTGATGAAAGAAGTCGCGAGCTGGTCAGACTCTTTCATGTTGATCTAATGGTAACCAGAATACGCATCGAGGAAAGACAAGGTCTCGCACCCTGCGGTGGAATCAACGATTTGATCGATTCGAGGTAATGGGAAAGGGACCTTTGGACAGGCTTTGTTCAAACCGGTGTAGTCTACGCACATCCTCCATTTCCCATTTTTCTTCTTGACTAACACGGGGTTAGCCAACCACTCTGGGTAGGACACTTCTTTGATGAACCCAGCCGCCAAGAGTTTCTGTATCTCCTCACCGATGGCCCTACGCTTTTCCTTATCGAAGCGGCGCAGGCGTTGCCTCGCCGGTCTAGATCCAGCCCAAATGTCCAGGGCGTGCTCGGCGACCTCCCTTGGTATGCCCGGCATGTCCGAGGGACTCCATGCGAATATGTCAGCATTCGCACAGAGAAAGTCAACGAGCACAACTTCCTATTTGATGTCGAGGGTGGCGCTGATCCTCAGCGCTCGGTCGTCGGGGCAGGCGGGGTCGACTGGGATGAGTTTGATGGTTTTAGCGGGCTCGAACACCCCCGCGTGACGCTTGGAGTCAGGCACCTCGCCACTGAGTTGGTCGAGGTGGGCGATGAGGGTCTCGGCCTCTGCAAGAGCCTCAGCGTACTCGATGCATTCGACGTCGCAGTCGTATGCATGTTCGTACGTGGATTCAATCGTGATGACACCGCTAGGGCCTGGCATCTTGAGCTTGAGGTAGGTATAGTTGGGCACTGCCATGAACTTGGCGTAGCACGGATGCCCCAGAATGGCGTGGTAGGCTCCCCCGAACCCGACTACCTCGAAGGTGAGGACTTCCTTGCGGTAGTTGGAGGGGGTGCCGAAGCAGACAGGAAGGTCGATGCGCCCGAGGGGTCGCGTGCGCTTCCCTGGCACGATGCCGTGGAAGGGTGTGACATCGCCTTGGAGCCTCGACCGGTCGATCTCCAAGAGCTCCAGGGTGTTGGCGTAGAGGATGTTGAGGCCGCTGCCTCTGTCCATCAACACTTTGGAGAGTCGGGTGTTGCCAATGATCGGGTCGACGACCAGTGGGTACTGCCTGGGATTCGGAATATGGTCAGGGTGGTCATCTTGATCGAAGGTGATCGCCTCTCGAGACTAGTCGAGGTACTAGGGGGTGGCCACCTTGACCGAGAAGACTTCTCGGCGTTCCCTCTTGCGCTGCCGCGCCGTAAGGCAGGCCGAGGGCCCACCGAAGATCATGAAGGCGTTGCGTACCTTAGGGAACCCGTTGTCCTTGTCTTCGTCCTGGCCGCCGGCGCCCT
Source organism: Miscanthus floridulus (assembly GCF_019320115.1). Classification (NCBI taxonomy): domain Eukaryota; kingdom Viridiplantae; phylum Streptophyta; class Magnoliopsida; order Poales; family Poaceae; genus Miscanthus; species Miscanthus floridulus. The sequence goes on from NW_027097283.1 coordinate 72,821, forward strand.
TCTGCTTAGCGTCATTGTCGGGGAGCCCGAGCTTGGCATAGTACCGCCGCAGCATGGTGCAATCCTCGAGAGCGTGCTTGACCGGGCCCTGGTGGTAAGGGCAGGGTTTCTTAAGCATGTCGTCGAAGGGCTTGGGGCCTTTGAAGCCTTGGGGGTTCTTGCGTTCCGCTGCTGCGACCAGATCAGCCTCCAGGACCTCCTGCTTCCCTAGGCGCCCCTTTTTCTTTCTCTTAGGGAGGTGGGGGGCTGAGGCCTCGGGGGCCTCGTCCCTCCGCTTACCCTTGGTGTCAGTGTCGGGGAAGATGGCTCCGACAGCCTCTTCACCCGAGGCAAAACTGGTGGCGATGTCGAGAAGCGCGGCAGCAGAGCGCAGCACATTCCGACCTAACTCTCGGACCAAGTCCCAACAAGTGGCGCCGGAGAGGAAAGCTTGGATGATCTCCGAATCGCCGACACTGGGCAACTCGGTGCACTGTTTGGAGAAGCGCCGGATGAAGTCTCGGAGAGACCCGTCCAGCTTCTGGCGATAGTTCTTAAGGTCCCAGGAGTTCCTAGGGTGCACGTATGTGCCCTGGAAGTTCCCGACAAAGATCCTAACCAAGTTGCGCTAGTCGTGGATTTGTGAGGGAGGAAGGTGCTCGAGCCAGGCTCGCGCCGAGTCCGACAGGAGCAAGGGGAGATTGTGGATGATGAGCAGGTCATCATCCGCGCCACCCAGCTGGCAGGCTAGGCTCGGGGACTTCGCGAGATTGGCCGGCTGCCGGAACCAGGTGGGAAAAAGAGCAGCGCGGATGGCCCTGCTAAAGACCCGAGGGCCTGGCGGTTCAGGGGAAGGACTGCGGTCCTCCCCGCTATCGTAGCGACCGCCTCGGTGTGGGTGGTAGCCCCGAGCGGGCCCCTCGTTGTCATGGCGTCGTCGCCTGCTGACCACCTCATGGTCTCCCTGCACCTCGTGTCGATTGCCGAGGTGGTCCAGAAGCTTGGGGACCCTGTGGGCTATTGGCGCTCGGTCGGGCTCAGGACGAGCCGGGGCTTCCCTCTCCTGCCGAGGCAGCGCCGTGGGTAGGTTCGAGGCGCCCCCGTGCCATCGGGAGGTGGAACTCTCAGCCTGCTGAACCGCAGCAGTCTCTAGGAGATCGCGGAGCTCGCCGCGGACCCACCGCCCCTCCGTGGTAGAAGGCTCGAGCATTGTGTGGACCAGCATTGCCGTAGCCGCGATGTTCTAGCTAGCGCGATTGAAGACTGGGGGTTGCTCACTCCCTTCGTCATCGTGGATGCGGTGATGTACATCGTGGGCCCTCCATCGGGCTCCCCCGCCTTTACCGCGGCCCCGCTGTTCTTGTTCGAGAGAGTCTCGAAGCTGCTGCAGAAGGAGTTGGTCTTGTTCGACCTTGGCCTGGAGCTCACGGAGCTGCTCTAGGTCTGGGCGCTGAGGTCGTGCAAGAGCGACGTTCTCATTTTGTGTGGCCGGCAGGGCAATGCGTGGGGGCGTGGCGGTGCCTGCCCCTAGACGAAGCGGGGAACGGCTACCTGCCCCCTCATCCTCTTCGCCTGCCCTCGGCATCCTGAGCCCGACGTGGAAACACTCGTGAGTGGGATCGTAATTGCCTTCGTCATCAGAGTCGGAGTAACCAAAGCAGTAGTCGCTTGCGGCCAAGAACTGGCGCAAAGCCCCAGAGTCGTGGAGCCCAGAGAAATCCACTCCGGGCCATGCCTCGTCCTCATCCGAGGAGTCGGCGTGGGTGCTTAGGTCGAGACCGAAGTGCTAGCAGCGCTCTGAGGGATCCTCATGAGCGGTAGTGTATGCGTAGGCGTAAGAAGCGGTGGCATTTCTCAACCTGAAGGGGTATGGGGATGGTGCCATCGCCAGATTCTGCTCCGCCGGGGTCGGTTCTTCAGGGAGTGGTGGAGCGGAGCTTGACGATTGGGCATCACCGCGAGCCACCGGCGATTTTCCTTTGTCCAAGCTCAAGCCAGACAGGTCCCCAGCCAGGGACCCCGTACCAACAACTGGTCGTAGGATATCGGCGGGGAGTGGCATGCCGCCCCGGGTTCGCATAGCGTCGGGGTGGCCTTGCTCGCGTCATGCCTAGCGAGCACGGCGAGAGCGGCTGCCCAGGCACCGCCTGCGCCTAGGCTGCCGGTGCGTAACTTCATCGTCAGACAGTGGGGCTCGAGGAGCGAGGAGTACCATGTCGTACTCATGCCCTAGAGACATGAACTCTAGGCTCCTGAACCAAACCACGGTGCCGAGACGCAATGGTCGTACGGGGTCTGTCATCCGGAACCTACTGGGATGATGAAACTGACACGTAGAGGCCCCTACCTGGCGTGCCAACTATCGGTGTTTCAGACCGAGGGGTCCTCAACCGACCAGTGAATTTGTTCTGCGTGCTCCCGATTCTGGATGGTGATGCAAAGAGACACAAGATTTATACTAGTTTAGGCAATCGGCGCCCTGCGTCCAGTCTGAGAGATCAAACTTGTATTCCTTGCACCAAAGTGCTCGTAGTAGGGGGTTACAAGCTAAGGGAGAGAGGGAACTAGTCCCAGGTCTCGGTAGGGTGTCGTGTGGGCCATCTGAGACATTGCTCTCAAGCGGCTGGAATGTGTGCGTGTCTGTGTGTTACCCGGTCCCCTGCTAAGTGGCCCAAGTCCTCTCCTTTTATAGTTGAAGGGAGAACAAGGACAGTACATGTATTACTATACGGCGTCGTGCCAATAGGGGTGGCACGTCCGAGTCCTGTGGCCTGTTCCTGTGGCGGCGTGGTCGTAGGAGAGGTCCGTCCTTGGAGTATGGGGGTGGCGTGGTTGTCCCATCAGATCCTGTGTGTCGTGGGAGCCCCGGGAATGCCTCGAAGTGGACGCGACGGTGAATGTGCAAGCCACTGTGGACGGACCGTGCTCGAGACTAGGATTTAGTTGGTGCCGAGGCTTGCACTGCGGTGGGGAGGTCTCGGTAGGCACGAACCCCAAGATCGCCGAGGCCCTGGTGTATAGTGCCGAGGCCTTGAGCGGGCGGCTGATCGTGGGTACAGCGTTAGGACACAGTGGCCGATAATCCCCGTCCCCCGTCATACCCTGTCCCAGCCGGTATGGCGCGGATCGTAGACACAGTGTTAGGACACAGTGGCCGGTAACCCCCGTCATGCCCTGTCTGGCCGGTATGGCGCTGATGCGACCTCAGGTCGCGTCGGCCATTCTGTGGCATTGAGCCACCGTCCGGCTGAGATTGCGGGAGTGGTTGAAGTATTAATGAGACGTGACGTGCTATCGGGAGGTTGACCAAGGCGGGTGCGACGGGCTGTGGATGAGCCGGCCTCGGGCGACACAGAGAATGAGGCCTCACGCGAGACGGAGATCAGGCTCCTTGCTGAGGCCTCGCGCGAGAGGCCTCGCGCAATACGGAGAACGCACCTCCTGCCGTGGCCTTCCCTGGGGAGCCTCACACGAAGCGGAGTTTGCGTCAGGATGCCGAGGCCTCCTGCTCGAGGCCCGAGGCGAGGAGGGGGAGGACCTAGGGGGCTCGGTCATGGCGGGTGAGGGGCCCACGACTTACCTTCTAGCTTTTATTATTATTTTTTTAGATGGGACTTTAGTGACCCATTTGATGTTTTGCTTGGGGTACCCCATGCTAAGGTACCCGACACGTAGTGTCAGTGCGAAAAGTGGCCAACAAGTAAATATTTATCATTTTGCCGTACGTTGTAATCGGATGTGGCCTAGCACTCAATGACACAGGGTTTATACTGGTTCAGGCAACGTGCCCTATGTCCAGTTTGAGTCGGTCGGTGACTTTGTTCCTGAGTCTATATGCTCGAAGTTTGCTGTGTGGTTACAAACGAATGAGAATAAGATGGGGGGTATTAGAGGTCTGGTCGGACTCTGGACCGAAGGGACAAAGAGTGATAGGAACTCCTACGTGCGCTAAGTATTGGAACGTATGCTCTGTGTAGCTTTAGAGTTCTAGAGTAGTGAAGCTGTTCTAGTGCTTAGAAAGTCTAAAGCCAGTAGAGAGAGAGTCAGAATTATCCGTCCTTCGTTGGAAGAGAGCGCATCCCCTTTTATAGATGAAGGGAACGACCTTACAAGTTTAAGAGAGAGAGTGCCCTAGTTTTGTTGCCCACGCCATCGGGTACAAGACAGTTTGTCGGTGCCCACAATATTGTTGACGCCCAGTGTGGGGGATATACCCCCGGGTACCACAAGATGGTACATGGGCCGCACCATCCGAGGTGGCCCGGCCCGTGAGATCAAGGCGTACATGGCAAGATTACAAGTTGTACTAGATATTGTAATAGTACCAAATAGGATACTTTACTTATAACCCTCCTCCTCCAGAGTATATAAGGAGAGGTAGGGGTCCCCCTCAGGGATAGATCATACAGTATACATCTCAATACAATACACCAAAGACACAGGATGTAGGGTATTACGTCGATCAGACAGCCCGAACCTGTCTAAATCGCTGTCTCTGCGCCTTGTGTCACCATCTGGTTCCTGATTACACGCATCCTACCGATAATCTACCACCACGGGCACCCCCCTCGGTGGACTGCCGACCATATTTCGTCGACAGTGGCGCGCCAGGTAGGGGCCCCTTTAGGGGCGTGCACGCTGATCCAAAATAAACCAGATGGGATCTCGTGGGAACTCGGCATTCTTGGCAATTCACGGCGACAACCCTCGACAACATTCGAGCATAGATGCATCTCGCTGCGCCACGACGACCTTTTTTCCATACGATGATAATCAGCAGTGATCCCTGTCGTATAGCAGCACGGCCTCACGTGTTGTAACGGTGGGGGCAATTGAATCCAACTCCCTAGACCATTGATCGAGACCAGCACCAACAAACAATGAAGCAAGGAATTGATCTGAAGCCATACCACGAAGCTGAAGATGGATCTATCTCCATGCATCCGTAGTTCAACCACTCAAGACAGAAGTCCAATATTAGATCGCTCTGTACAAACCATCGCATGGCAACAAGCCAGTGACGAAGGCGTGTCATGGTCTATCAACAACGAACCAGGAGGCCTACGATCCAATCTACAAGGCAATACGAGTTCATTAAGGATAGTCATGATCTTTCAACTTGCATGCAAGCATGCATCAAGCCATACGAGCAGACGTCACAAACAAAACCGATCTACAGCGCCACGCGTGTATACGGGAATAAATTCCTTGCTGCTGACGCACGGATTTCATTGGCATGATATCAACAATGACTGCGACAACTAGGACCCTCGTCTGTATCCTTCGGTGAACTGCCATGTTGCAGTGGCGCCTTTCCTTGCCGACTCTGCCTCGACCGAGTTCGACTCTGACTCCCAGAGCAGTGGCCGTGGCCGAGTAGGCTGCAGGACTCAACCGAAGACAAAGGCTTGCGAGATTCCCCGCCATCACGGACTAGCGCCGTCCACCCGGCTCGAAGCGCCGAGTCCCAGGTTTCAATGACGCGCTGATTCTACCACGTCCCGAGCAACTCCGCTGAGCTCCGACCACATCGACCACGGACCATGTCGACCACGTCTCGAGCAGCTCCCCCGAGCTCCGACCACATCGACCACGGACCACGTCGACCACGTCCCGAGCGGCTCCATCGAGCTTCGACCACCTCGACTACCAGACCACGTTGCAATGATGATCGCCACGAAGAATGGCGCTATGACAACCGCAACCACCGTCGTGATGACAAGTCGAAAAGCTCGAGGACCGGACAACTTCATCGCCACTGACCAGATTTCTATCTAAAGATAAGTACACTTCTAATATTTATATTTAATATAATTTTCATTACGATGTTTCTCCACAACGTCCTCGTCATGATTATTCTTCAAATAACGTTTGTCCATGTATTCCATCTTGAATATAACATGCATCTATACTTAATGCAAATCATCGACCAGTCCTGTTGACACTCGGACGCCTCCAGAGACGGCCCTATCTCCGGCTCCTCCCTACACATGCACGAGCGTCTGCCCTCTGCGTTATGGGTGGTTGGCAGTGGCTCCTTAGCGATGCTTTGTTCTTTCTACACGTGCATGGGCTCTGCGCCCCGCATTATGGTTAACAGGCTAGCTAGGGCTGGAGACTCAGCTACATACTAACTGGTCGGACGGTTTATATTAAGTATAAACACAAACTTCACATTAACACTGATGTTTACAAAGCACCAACTGCTTTATCACATCATGCTCATTTGCAAATGACTGCTGAGCGTTATTTCTTCACCGCTGATTTTTTTTTCTTTTTTTCTTTTTCTCTCCATAATTTATTATTTTGTACATTATGTACTACCATTCTACATATTTATATTGCAGGAATTTCGAGCTATGCTCGGGGACTTCGTCGCTCGCTCCTCGACCTGTGCTCGGGGACTACCCTGATCACTCTCCGACCACTGCTTGGGGACTTTGTCGCTCGCTCCTTGACCTGTGCTCGAGGACTGCCCCGATCACTCTCCGACCACTGCTCGGGGACTTTGTCGCTCGCTCCTCGACCTATGCTCGGGGACTGCCCCGATCACTCTCCGACCACTGCTTGGGGACTTCGTCGCTCGCTCCTTGACCTGTGCTTGGGGACTGCCTCGATCACTCTCCGACCACGGCTCGGGGACTTCGTCGCTCGCTCCTTGACCTGTGCTCGGGGACTGTCTCGATCACTCTCCAACCACGGCTCGGGGACTTCGTCGCTCGCTCCTCGACCTGTGCTCAGGGACTGCCTCGATCACTCTCCGACCACGGCTCGGGGACTTCGTCGCTCGCTCCTCGACCTATGCTCGGGGACTGCCTCGATCACTCTCCGACCACGGCTTGGGGACTTCGTCGCTCGCTCCTTGACCTATGCTTGGGGACTGTCTTGATCACTCTCCGACTACGGCTCGGGGACTTCATCGCTCACTCCTCGACCTATGCTCGGGGACTGCCTCGACCACTCTCCGACCATGGCTCAGGGACTTTGTGTCTCAACTACATGCGACTAGCAACTCGCATACAGTTGGGATATTCTTTCTCGTTTAGACCTTGCTACAAGACTCATACCTCGCCTTCCAGCAAGCTCGGGGACTACATCGGTACGATGCACCTGCCGGTGCATCTCGTATCACCGGTACGACGATTGGATTCTCAACTTAACTGGGAATTCTTTTTAGACCCTGGCACCACGTGCCTACGTCACCTACTACCAGGCTCGGGGACTAAGTGGGCACACTTCACCTTACGGTGAATGTGTTTGTTTTTCGACCTCTACGCCTCTGATGATCAAGGACGCTGCGCTTCAAGACGCACTTACATTTCTTTTCAGAAATACAAGTGGGCACACTTCCCGGGACGGAAATCTTTTTCTTTCTTCTTAAGAGCACCATACATTCTTCGGACAACCTACTTCTCCGGCGACAATGGTGGTCGGAGATGTCAAGAACTCAAGCCTCACTATTTGGAGAAGGTTAAAATGGCGTGTCGCATCAGAATACATGGCGCTCGGGGACTAGCTGTGGGGGATATACCCCCGGGTACCACAAGATGGTACATGGGCCGCACCATCCGAGGTGGCCCGGCCCGTGAGATCAAGGCGTACATGGCAAGATTACAAGTTGTACTAGATATTATAATAGTACCAAATAGGATACTTTACTTGTAACCCTCCTCCTCCAGAGTATATAAGAAGAGGCAGGGGTCCCCCTCAGGGAGAGATCATACAGTATACATCTCAATACAATACACCAAAGACACAGGACGTAGGGTATTACGTCGATCAGACGGCCCGAACCTGTCTAAATCGCTGTCTCTACGCCTTGTGTCACCATCTGGTTCCTGATTACACGCATCCTACTGATAATCTACCACCACGGGCACCCCCCCTCGGTGGACTGCCGACCATATTTCGTCGACACCCAGTTACATGTAGCGGGCTCCATCGTGTTCTTCTGATATGGCAAATGTCGGCACCTATCATACTGTAGGACAAATATCGGCGCCTACAACACTGTTCGTATTCTGACATGTCTTGAAGGCTGCAAAGTACCCTTTCTAACATGGCCTAATAGTACTATCCTGCAGGTGTGCAGGGTATGGTCCTCGGTATTATGATTGACTTGAGTGCCTTATCTTATCTGCTCCGCTTGATTTATTGGGTCCTCATCGAGCGGGCGTCCCTAGCCGGTCATTCATAGTTGGCTCCGACCACGCTGGTCGGAGAAAAGCCATAAGCAGAGGTTCGATGTATTTTCGGTCGAAGAAGCGGGTCGAAGTCGGAAGCGAGCATCGTTCGCTCCTTGGCCAGGCCTTCCGGTCGGAGAAGCGGGTCGGAGTCAAAAGCGAGCGTCGTCCCTTCCTTGGCCAGACCTTCCGGTCGGAGAAGCGGGTCGGAGTCAGAAGCGAGCATCGTCCCCTCCTTAGCTAGGCCTTCCGGTCGGAGACTGGATCGCTCTTTCGGCATGTCGTTAGGTATTTGGGCTGGCCTAAGAGTTGCGCGTCATTTGTAATGTCGTCTGCTGGGCCAAGCTTTTGCTGGGAAGCGGGCCCATTAGGGACCTTAGGTTTATAAACCCAATAGGAGCCCCTGCGTCTAACTGGTGAGTCGGTTAGAGGCTGAATATCTTGGTACTCTTTTCTAGGACCGCAGACTCCTGTGTTTCTGTCATTCGGGGTGTTCACCCATGTTTGTCCCGCCCACGACCTGTGCGATCGGTTGTTTTCCCGAGTTGGCATCGGGTGACCTGAGCCTCGTTGGGTTCGGTAGGGGTTGGTCTAGTTCCGTGCGTTACCCTGTCCGTGGTTTCCGCAACCGGAGGGGTTAAGCTAACGTCGTTTGCATCGATGGCTCGAGTGACGCGCTCGGTGAGCTCACTAACAGGCTCGTTCGAGTGGAATGTGGGTCCATCATTCGTAATAGGGTTGACATAGCCCTCATGTGGCATTCCACTGCTCCTTAACCCATGTCCCGGCAGATGCTCGGGTCATTTTGGAGATTGACTCAGGTGGCCCACTGGCCTCCCCTCGTTGGGGATTCTATGGGCATGACTCAAGGTTAGGATCGAACGAGAAGGTCGAGATGACCCTATTTGCTTCTGAGCATACTAGGCGAGGGCCGCTAGGGCTCATCTACGTTTTCTCCCCTGGCTCTATTTGATGCGAGGTGGCCTCGAACCCTTCGTGGGCCAACCTTCGAACCTCGGTCGGTCGTTGCTCATGTTGAATGAGGCAACTACCGCTTTGTGATGCAACACGAAGCGTTGTGATGCATTAATTGTATATGCGATGCTTTGGATGTGTGGGATGAATGAATGATTGTATGAATGAATGTGTGAATGCGTGTATGAGAAAGGATGAATGAATGATTGTATAAATGAATGTGTGAATGCGTATATGAGAAAGGATGAATGAATGATTGTATGATTGAATGTGAGAATGCGTATATGAGAAAGGATGAATGAATGATCATGCATCATAAAATAAAGTAAGAAGATTTGGTAAAGTTACCTTGATGACTCGAGTGATGGGTTTGAGGAGCTCTTATCGGATATGTTCGAATGGGATCCATGTTCGTCATTCGTGATAGAGTCGGCGTAGCCCGCATGGGGCATCCCACTGCCCCTTACCTGTCTCTCGATCGTCGCTTGAGTCATTTGATCGACTCAGGTAGCCTGTTGGTCTCTCCTCGATGGAGATCCTAACGGTGAGCCCTTCCAAACCCTGTCTGGGAAGGCAGAGGGTCGTTTGCATATGATTGCACCTTGTTTCCTATGCCTGGGTTGTGGTAGTGGTCGACCCAACCCAGGACATGCCCCACTTTAATCGGGTGACGTTTAGTTGGGCAAGGTGCATCCCATCAGTTAGGACGCGTCCTAGCGCATGCTCATTCACATTTAAATAGGGGAAGGGGAAGGGAGAGGGTTTTAGTCCCATTCCTTCATCTTTCTCTTTCTATCGCCTCTCCTCCTCCTTTCTTCTTGCTAAGCATGTTCGTGTGCCGCGGTGGTTTCTAAGAGAAAGAGGATAAAGCGAGGGAGAGGAAAACTCACAGATTGGTTCGTGAGTCCGGAGCATGATGTCGAACTGGAGGCTATCCAACATAGATGAGACGGTGCTGGCCGTCTTTGTTGAGAAGGGGTTGCTTTCGCTGAAGGAGGTGGCGCACTAGAGGGCTGTTGCGCTTAGGGAAGCCATTCCGCGACCTCGGGGCGATGAGGTTGTTTCCTTCCTCGCCTTCCACGAGCATGGGCTAGGATATCCCGCGCATTGGTTCTTGTGTGGGCTCCTCAACAAGTGGGTCCTAGAGCTGCAGCACATCAATCCGACTAGGGTGCTGCATGTCGCTGGTTTCATCACCGTCTGCGAGGCCTTCCTCGGGATGGAGCCGCACGTGGATCTATTCCGGCGGATCTTCACCGGGCGAGCCCTATCGAAGGGGAAGCCACCCAGGAGTGCGCCGGTTGGGGGCTTCGCCTTGTAGAAGAAGTCGAGGCCATCGGGCTCCTACCCCGCGTACCCCCCTACGACTCCAATCAGGGGTGGCATGAGGAGTGGTTCTATATTAGGAACCCAGTGGAGGCACCATTCCCGTCGTTCACTGGAAGAAGGACGGAGAGGAGGGAGAACTGGTCATGGGAGCCCTCTAGTCGGCAGAATAAGCTGGAGGTCATTGAGGCAGAGCTCTAGAAGCTGGTGCAGCATAGCCTCGATAGGCTGTGGGTGTTCCACACCTTCTTCCACCATTGAGTCGCCCCGCTGGTGGAGAGAAGGCGGCCGATATGGAACTACTTGGGCCCAACAAATCTCGATCGCACGTCGTCGAAGGAGTTGGTGAAGGACGAGGTCTAGAGCTGACTCGATCGGGTGCTGCAGCTGAGGGATAAGGAGTCCCTCGAAGGAAAGCCTAGACCTCTCCACGCCGCGAAGGTGTCCACTCTAGTACGCTCCCCTCTCCTTATTCCGTGACCTTTTTTCTTTTACTCTCCTTTGTTTTGACTTCGAGTTGTCTATTTTGTAGGGACTCTCTGGTTACAAATCCTGGCCGCATCTCTCAAGGGGGCCGGAGGGCATAGCTCGACAAGCCACTCTGAAAGAGGCAGTGGTTGCCAAAAAGAAGAAGAGAGCTGAGAAGGCCCAAAGGAGGCACGAGAAGGAGAAAGATATCGCCCGGTGGGTGCGGGCCAATGAAAACCAGAGCGACGTGGAGGCGGAGCTCGAGTTAGAGGAGCCCATGGAGATGGGTGGCGACGTGAGCACCTCCAAGGATGATGGAGACTGGGGCGTCGTCGTGACCTCGGTGGAGCATCGTGCGCCTATGGCCGCGGCCGACAGCGGTGGGCAGGCTACGGAGAGGCGCAATGATGTTCCTATGTCAAGGAAGTGCACCACGAGCTCGGACGCCATCGTCGAGCGAGAGGTGAAGCGGGTGCGGTCGCCACGCCCTTCGGAGGCATCGTTGTCTTCGCCCCCCGCTACTTCGAGCGTGGCGGGGCATGCTGACCGGTCAGAGGAGCGTGCTCGTACCCTCGCATCTTCGGGGGTCGGTGTGTGTGCGTGATCCACAATGGGGAGATGCCCCGTCAATTGCCCCAGCGGGTGCACCATGAGCCGACGGTCGTGGCGATTCACGGGACAATCGGGAATCGGCCGAGTCGGTTCCTCCCTCGATCGATGTGAGGGGCGCGGGTCACAACCCATGAGCGGTCCTCGTCTAGCGGGCTCGTTGTCAGCGGGTCAGGGCTTTAGGGCCCTGCCCCTTTCGTGTAGGTATGTACCTATGTTACTTTTGATCTCACGGTTGAGATTTTTTAGCGCGACTGACCTGTACTTTTTTTATAGCGGACAGGGACTAATGGGACTAGGCATCGCCCCGCCTCCCGTGCGGGAGGAGTGGAGGCCTAGCCCTCAGCGAGTCACGACGGGCGTCGGTAATCAGACATTGCCTCTAGTATGTTTACGCTTGATTGCAATTTGCAACAGATTATCAAAACAAACTTAGGGGTATAAACGACTTTGTGTTGAGATAGTACCAGGACTGAACTAATCACTAGTCAACTAACTACTAGTCAGCTAATCACTAGTCCTAGTTCATCCAGACAGGGCCTAAACCAACGGTTCACATCATATTTATTTTATCTAGCCATAAAGAATGGTACAATCAAGAGACAAAACTTGAGAAAACATAAGAAGAAGATATATTTTATTTCTAGAACTTTGATTACCTTAGTTGAGGAGATATTTGTATCTATAATCTCAAAAATTAATAGAACCAACAAAGGTTGTAAGTATATATTGTAAATATATACATGCAAGTTTAGGGGGGCATATGCCCCTGCACGCCCCTCCTCTCCACCCCGCATGTTTAATCAAATGGACTAAATGTTAGTTCAACTAACTTTTTATGTCTAAAGTGGACTAGTTGTTAGCTCAACTAATTTTTTATGTCTAAAGTTTAGACAACTAAACTACTAAAGTCCCTATCGAGGACAAGTTGCATTGAAACCGTGGAAAAAAGTATCGTACGTGTTCCGATGCTATACCGCCTCGTTTAGGAAAAATCAACGTGCTTAAGTTCAATTCAATTATGGATGGTGTTGAGCCTTTTAGAGCAAAGTGACATCTAACAACCACTCTTGATGACTGACCAAGCTCGAAGCCTCAAACAACGTAGCCATGGGACGAGCTTATACTCTAGTTCGGAGGCTTATCATATATGCACTCCTCACTTATAACATGTGCAAAACTATTCAACTTTTGGTTGTAGTACACTATATTGGTCAGGCTGAATACTTGTTTCGCCGTGCTCAACTTTTGAGCAGTGAGAACGTGACTGGCAGCCCTTAGGTTGTTGCAGCCGCTAATGTGGTTAGTGTTGGACCTAGTGGTGGGGCGAGATGCCATTGAGCACCTATTCAGCCCCCACCGCCATTGCGCACCTATAGCCCTTCCCTAAGCCCTCGAAGTTTTTGTCATGTGAGCACAAGTTAAAAAACACTGAGCGATCTATAGGTTAAAGACGACAAGTACTCACGATGAACCAGTTTAGGCCAACACAAAGCAGTCAATAGAGCAAGGACTATCCTATCAGGGATTCATAGACATGAAAAAGAGGGCCTCTATTCTGGTCTAATAAGCCCTAAGTCACTAACAACGGTCGCATGTTCCCACAAAATTTCAACCAGCATCATTCCCAATTCTAGTGCTTAGCTCAAGATTTGAAATGACATCGTCCCCAATTCTAGCTTGAGCGGCGGTAGCGCGGTATAGGACTGTCGTTTGTCGGAGGTTGGAGCAACCTAGAGGGGCAAGTCGTATGTGTGAACGCTTTGCTCATAGGAGACCCAAGGTCGAGAATGGCTATGACATTTGCATATATACGAGTAGCATATATATGATACTCAAATGTTATGTTATTTTTTCTTTTAGCGAAACGATGATGCAATATTAGCATGTGAATTGTATGCAAATTTTGTTTTGATTTAAGAGTCAAAGGTCGTAACTCATATGTTAGATTAAGAAATCCTGGCTTACCTTCCAAGTAATCTGTTTTACGAGAGCATGTTTTTTATGTGGTGGTGCAGCGTCAAAGCACGACATGTCGTCATTAGTCAGAGCTGCAGATATTTTCTGAGGTGCCCCTGAGCCCAAAAGCGCAAGCAACTAAATTTTCATAAGAAATGTTATACAACACATATGTGTTTTAGTATAAAAAATACATAGATTTTTTTTGTATTTCTCTCCCTCTCTCTTTCTCACCGGTGACCACCGGGCGTCGGTGCCGGCGACTGGCGAGCTCGCCCCGGCGCCCGTGCCCGCACCCGCGCCCGCGCCACGGATCTGTGATTTGTTCTTCCATAGAAAAAAATTGTGATATGTGATGTATGATCTGTGATCTGTGGAGACGGGAGGCTAGAGGTAGAAGAAGGATGGAGGCTGTTGGATCTTAATCCTATGGTGAAAAAAAATCATGTGTTAAAACTACATGAAACTCATAGTTGTGTAGTAGACAGACTCATTTCCATATATATTGCCCCAAGTGTCCGAATAATCGGCATGTTCGCTGGTTGGTTTCTGAGTTGGTTTGAGCTGGCTGGTGCTGATTTGTTGTGAGAGAAAAACACTATTGACTGGCTAATTTGGGCTGGCTGAATAATAATAATAATAATAATAATAATAATAATAATAATAATAATAATAATAATAATAATATCGTGGTTCGTTCACAGCAGATGGGGACATAACGTCACGCTCCTCCCGGGGCCCGCTGATTCTTTCGCCGACCTTGACGTCCGCGCGAACATGTTTTCCTCCCATCTCGAACTTAAAATTCAGGTTTGTTTGCTTTCGTACGAAATCTTCGTCGTACGCGCTGCACGATCAGACGATCACCGTCCATGTGACAACACGTTCGTTATCTCCACGGGCTCTAATTTGACTAACAATTGTTGGGATTAAATTTACTGCTTACTTATTCAACTTTATTTACACGCACGCACGTACGGCCGGCGTGTCACCCTCATCGGTACCCATCAGCCTACGAAATTCGTTGTGAAGTTTTTGCTGATCGGAAATTCCTTGGGTTGAATTCATTTGAACACAGGAATTCAATTGCACGTGTGACACAGTGACAGGCATGTGCCTCTTGCAGTCCCTGCTCTCGTATGAATTCTTGGCACGTCTGTAGCAATGCATTTAATTAGTGTTTTACTAGTTTCCAGCTTCTAACTATCCGCACCATCGCGTGTTTCATATGTGTGATTTATTTTGCGACCCATCGTCCCTCAAGTTTTCCATTTTGTTCTTGTTGTCGAAAACTTTAGTCCCTTATTTGATATCTAATTGATTTTAATTAAAACCATTTTAGCTACAAAAGTTACAGGTTCCATCGAAATCTACGTCAGGAAAGACCTGTTCCTGTCGGCCTGTTCCAGCCGGCTGCCGGTTTTTCGGTCTTGTCAGGAAAAACCGTGGGTCTGGTAGTGTACAATATATTTTTCGTATAGCCTGTCTCTATCTGAGTTCATATATAGGATAAAATGCTAAATCTATTTTGGAACATGACTGCATAGGTAATAAGTATCATGCATGCCGAAAAAGAGTCATGGAGATATCTATGTTGCCTTTGCACTCCTTCGTGGTCTTTATGTTTGACTATTGACTGTTTTTATGCATATATTTGACCACTAATTTTTTAAATACTTTATAAGTATTTTTTGGTATAAATTATACACATGTAAGTAACATACATATTTCCAAAATAAATAATTTAAAAGTTGAGGATGATTGTAGTTTATGTGGTTTGACTAAATCCTATCTAAAACGATATATTTCCATGACAATCAGTATTACATATCAATGTCATGAGTTGGCATCGATGGTCACAATATATCTATTATTGTGTATAAGGGCTTGTTTGAATCATCTAGAACTAAAATTTTTAGTTGGACTAAAGTTTAGTCACTTAAAGTTTATGTCGGTGCAGAAAGTGATCAACACGTAAATATTTGTAGTTTTATCGTACATTGTGATCGGAGGTGACCTAGCACTCAATGACATAGGGTTTATACTGGTTCAGGCAATGTGTCATACGTCCAGTTTGAGTCGGTCGGTGACTTTATTCCTGAGCCCAGGTGCTCGAAGTTTACAGTGAGGTTACAAACAGAAGAAGAAAGATGGAGGTACAAGAGGTCCGGTCGGACTCTGGTCAGAGGGGCCGAGAGTGACGGGAGCTCCGCTATGTGCTATGTGTTCGAGCGTGTGCTCGAGGTTTGAACCTGGTGGTTCTGTTGTTGTGTACTAGTGAACCTGATTGATCTAAATCAACTGACCTGTGTTGGAGAGAGCGCATCCCCTTTTATAGATGAAGGGAGTGGCTTTACAATTGAGAGGGAGAGAGTGCATATGCTTACTAAGTCTTGTTGCCTACGTCGGCAGGTACATGATGATGGTAGGCGCCCGCAATACTGTTTAATGTCATATGCATGTGGGAGGTTGTGTCGTCTTCTTCAGGTATGGCAGATGTCGGTGCCTGCCACACTGTTGATACCCAAAGGTATGCAAGACGTTTTACTATGTTTGCCTGGTACGGTAAATGCCGGCGCCCACAACACTGTTGATACCCAGAGGCATGTGGAGGAGCCCTACCGTATTTGTCTGGTATGGGAGCTGATGGCGCCCACAACACTGTAGGGAAAATGTCGACGCCTACAACACTGCTTGGGTTCTGTCATGCCAGGAGGGTTGCAGGTTACTGTCCGGCATGTGCATATGATATGGTCCTTGGTATTGCGGTTGACTTTGAGTGCCCTGCCTTACTTTCTCCGTCCGTTTTCTGGTCCTTACCGAGCGGACGTCCTCGATCGGTTGGTCCCAGTCGGCTCTGATTGCACCAACCGAAGTGGAGCTGTAAGTAGGGGTTTAGCGCATTCCTGGTCGGAGGAGCGGGTTGGAGTCGGAAGCGGTGTTTTGGCCAGGCCTTCCGGGCGACGAGGCCGTCCGGAGGCGGGCTGGAGACCGAAGCGAGCGCTCCGATCGAAGAGGTGGGCCGGAGTCGGAAGCGAGCGCCGTTCCTCCTCGGCTAGGCCTTCCGGTCAGAGATTGGATCGCCCTTCTGGCCTATCGTTTATGTACTTGGGCCGGCCTAAGAGTTACGCGTTGGTTCGCAACGTTGTCTGCTGGGCCGAGCCTTTGCTGGGAAGTCGGTCTATGAGGGACCCCAAGTTTATGAACCTGACAGTTTAGTTGGGTGGTGTTTGGACCAAATAAATTACAGGTGACTCATGCTTATTAGGCTACACTACCCTGTGCACATGTGAGAGATGAGAGAGGAAGGAAGGTGAGAGGGCGTTTTGTGTCAATTTTTAGTTCAACTTAGCTCAAGTTTGCCGGGAGTAGTGAACTAATAAGGTGTTGTTTCGATGACTATGGATTCTAGAAATCTGAATTATCTAGCGCGAAGCAGATCCTAAGATTTTTTAGTAATATTAAGACTTTTCAGAATCTGTCTTACTATCTCCCCCGATTGGATGGTGTATAGTTTTTTTTATCAAAATTCTAAATTCTTTAACTTAATCAAACGGGTCTAGCTTGTTGGAGTTGAACTAGTACACCCATTAGTTCGTCTGTTTGGATGAACTTTAGCTAAAATTTAGATGAAATAGCGTTGAAGTTTTCTTTATACAATGGTAGCTTTATTATGCCTCAGCAAGATCATTATTGTCGATAGTTGTTGTTGAGCCACCCGATCCATTATTCCGAAAAAAAGAATGTTGTTTCGGAAGGAAACTTGTCACGCGCAAAACGAGAAACCAATGACGTGAACATTCGCGTGCTGCTGCTGGTGTATTTGTCCAGCAACTTCGTTGTTCCTATGGAGCTCAACTTCAAAGCTCAAACCCAACCCGTGCTTTGACTTGCTAGCCTTGCTCTGCGCTGCACCTGGACGCCTACGTCTCTCCAGGCCTCCAGGATTGGTGAGCGTACGGACTAGACTACAAGTCAGTCTACGTGACCAGCTGAGCTGGGTGTGATGTTCTCGGCTGTGGATCGGAACCGGACGAAATTCGGTGAGCTCACGTACAGCTGGGAAGATACTTTTGGCTACGTGAAGCATATCAGCACGTGCGATCCGGCCTTTTCGTTTGGTGTCTGTGCCCGGCACAAGATACTTGGACGACGCAGCATCTTGGATAAACTAATCGTGTGTAATTAACCATCGCAATCAGGCACAGGCAGCGGTCTCTGGACCGTATGATTGGCTTGATCATTCCTTCGTAGTATGTCCGTTTCAGAACCAGGGAAATCGAGGCGGAATTATGGTTGTTGGACACATCGGCGCCGCCCGGGACGGTGGTTGGCTCTTGGCAAGTTGGCGGCCCCGGGCTAGGCGGGCGCCGCGCGTATGCATACGGGATACGGCACATGCGTAGCGAGCGAGACGGGCGAGTATTAGCGCAGCGGTTAGCCGTCGCGATCGGCGTCGCCGCGACCTCGCCGACCTGGCTTGGCTTCGCTCCTGTTCTGTCTGTTCCAGGCCTGCTCCCAGCTCCCCCACCGTCGTCGCGATCAGCGGCACATGCGTGCGCGCGTTGTTGGCTGTCCTCTGGCGCTCCTTTAGCTAGCGCGCACGCATCGGCATCGCCGCCGCGCGGGGCCGGGGGGTCGTGGCGGACCCGCGAAAGGCGCCGCGGTCGGCAGAGACGGGGCAACTGTCAAAACTGGGCATGGGATCGAGTGATCGACCGCGCGGCTGGCGCCTGGCGGCAACCGTCAAGGATCGAGGTGTGCCGCGAGACTGGAGCGGCGTACGTGTACGTGACGTGCACACGTGAAAAGTCGCGTGCGCCATGCCTAGCTAGGGAGGGTACCTGTGCGGTGTGCCGTGTGCGGCATGTTTTCGGCATGCTTTCGTCTTGCGTGGAGTGGAGGCGCGGGCCTAGCGGGGGACAGCTCGGGTGACGGTGGGTGGGCCGAAGTTTGTGGGTTTTCAGCGGTGTGTTTTGTAGGTCGTTTCTGCAAAACAAACCCAGTGCTAGTTGCCGGAAACTGGGCTGCTAGCCAAATAGCCCCAGGACTCTCATAGGGGAACACACACAAAAAAAAGAGAATTTTGTCCACAGGACACTCATAAAGAGTGGATTTGTGTGTAGCACACTGTACTCATTGAATTAGTCACAAACACACTGCAAAAGCATTGTTTTTGTCCACAACACACCACACCCAGTTAAAGGACCATCTTGCCCTTGACTCTTTCCCCATTCCTCCCCTTCCACTCATTTCTCAAGAATAGATTTCTTTTGATCCATCTACAACTGTGCTAGGTATTAAGTTAGTGGGCTGAGAAGTTTTGTTGATTAAACTTTATCAAAATTTTCTGTCACTTTCCTCATTTTTTTTGTTAATCACGAATTGGTGTTACGTAGGAAACAAGCGCCTCAGGAAAATGATCACCTATGCACGCCAATAGAACAGGCCACATCAAATCTTTAGATTGATAAATCTCTTTCATCCAAGTTGAGCTGTTGTCTTTATTTTTTAAGTGTAAATTAGACTATTATTTTCAAAGGTGACAAGCATTCCAGTCAAGAACAACTCGAAGCCTTGTAAAATCTGTGTGCTGCTCATACGTTTTATACTCTCCTTCTCCACTTCTTGTTAATTCGGACTGCAGTAGCAACAGCGTGCCGCCCTCAATTGGAATCAAGAGTTCTTGCTGATGTACTGTACTACTCAACAGTGAAATAGAGATCACATGCCTGGTCGAAGTCAACACAATTGTTGGCTGCGGGAGGAGAAAAGAAGATTAGTAGAGGGAGAAATGCGAAGGGGATGGATAGTGGGCCCGTGGACTAGCTGGTCATTTTATTTGCTTTGGTGTGTTGGAGGCAAAATGCACAAAATCACGATGTCCAGCGGACAAAATTGACGAATTGAGTGTGCTGCACACAAATCCACTCTTTATGAGTGTCCCATGGACAAAATTCTCCAAAAAAAAACCCCGAGCCCAAGCCTCGCAAACGACCCCAGCAATTATGCATGACAACGGGCACATTACCCCACGGGTAGAGGGTTTACGAACCCACACCCATGAGGCAAACCCTGTGTCAGCACCTGCGCCCGCGACCCGTCACGGGCACGAAATTGAATCCGCACCCATCACTTGCGGGCACAGTATACCCACGGGCACACCCGTACCCGCCAACCAGATCACAAATTCACAGTTCACAATCACAAACTTCTACAGATCACAGATCCAATGCACAACAGCATAAATTTACAAATAACAGTTCACAACTATTATTCAACGTCTTAATAACAAGAGTACAAGCCAAATAAATATGGTTCAATAAGCACAAGTGACCACACACATGGCTCAAATCACACAAATATTGTTCACATAACATATACAAATGAACAGCAAATTTAATTAGAGTCGACGATAGGGATGCAAGGTTCTTCCTTTATTTCTTCTTCAATGTCTCTGAGGCAGGACCAAAAGGTGTCAATCTTTCCATCATCTTGACCTACAAATACACATTGGAATAAGAAGACGACATTAATAAGCTGCTGCCATAAGATCATTAGAATGAGATGACAACCAGCCTGTTCGTTTGGCTGTGGCTTGTCGTAAATGATCGTAAATTTCCAACTAGAACAATATTTTTCTCTCACACAAACCAGCCAGCAGTACTTCTTCACGAACCAGCAACGATACGAATCAGCCAACCGAACATGCTGAACATTGACAAGCTGCAGGAATCAAAAGCATAATTCTTTACCTTTAAGATTGCGTCGAAACCAAATGTGGCTGCACATCAAAGCTTCCAACATTTATGGAGTAAGACGGCTGCGATGCTCACTTAGAACTCTCCCACTAGTGCTAAAAAGCGAATTCAAAAGCTATTGTGGTTATGAGAATTGCCAAAATATCATGAGCAATCAACATCAAAGTAGGGAAGCGAGTTCCAGCCACCTTCCACAAATCCAAGATATCAAAGTACTCATTCTCATCATGAGGAGGAGGATCTTTGTCTAAGTACTGATCTAACTCAGGCCCTATTTGCTTGTCTGAATTCTGGAGGAATCTGGATGATTTGGAGAAATACTGAATAAATTTGTGAGAAAAAAAAACTATTTTAAATAAAAAAATAATCAGATCAAGCTGGATTTAAGGATATGCGAACGGGGTCTGGCTCTTTGTTTTAACAAGTGGCAGCAAGTGTTTTGAATATGAACAGAACAACAGAAGTG
Organism: Miscanthus floridulus; assembly: GCF_019320115.1. Classification (NCBI taxonomy): domain Eukaryota; kingdom Viridiplantae; phylum Streptophyta; class Magnoliopsida; order Poales; family Poaceae; genus Miscanthus; species Miscanthus floridulus. The sequence continues at coordinate 93,547 of NW_027097283.1, forward strand.
TAGTTCATCCATCTATCATTCTACTGAATAGAGAATGAAGAAAAAGTGAGAGGACAGTGACTGACTTGGACGCGACGACGGGAATACGGCCCGGTTCGTATCGTTACTATTTATGAAAAAGTACTGAGAAAAAATAATGTTCCACTGTTACGACAGGCCACCGTCAAACGAACAGGCGGAGCGGCCTTGCTGGCAGCGGGCGCTGGAGCAGGCAACGGGCGACGGACGGGGTGGCGGCGGGGAGGTGGGCGATTGGGCGGGCGCGGGGCAGAGCGGTGGCGGCGGGGAGGTGGTAGCGGGGGAGCGAGGGCGGGCGAAAAAAGTGGCGGCGGGGAGGTGGCGGCCGGCGGAAAGGGATGGCCGAGGGCGGCCAGCGGCCGGAAGGGAACTGGCGGCGGTCGCCTGGGCGCGAGGCGTGGGAGGCTGGTAGCGGTCGAGCGGAAGCCGAGGGAGGCTGCGCCGCTGCGGCCTGGCCCCCGCGCCTCCTCTCTCTCCACCGCCGCCGCCGCTGCTCCCGACGACGAGGATGGCGTCGACACCGTGGAGCAGCTCCTGCACCCGCGCCCGCCCGCCGCCTCCTCCGGCTCCCGCGGCCGGACGACCGCCTCATGAAGCTGCAGCGCCGCGCCGACGGCGACGCCGTGCCCGGGGCGGCGGGGACCGGGGGGCAGAGGAGGTGGTTCCCGTACCTGGACGCGTTCCGGCCTGCGGCGGCCGGGGGCGCGGAGCTGTGCAGCGGGGAGGTCATCGAGGTGCTGGAGCCGCACATCCTCGAGGCGCGTCGGGACCGGATTCGACGAGCCGTTGGCAACCGGAGCTACGCCGTTTGCCTTGTGGTGGAAGGCCTCTCCGACTTCGGCAACGTCTCGGCCGCGTTCCGCTCCGCCGACGCGCTCGGCTTGCAGTCCGTGCACGTCATATCCTGTGATAGCAGCAAAAGGTGCAGAGGTGAAGAGTGAACCTGAATTGCTGCATAATACTGAGTAGTCTGCATAATAAATTGCCCGCTCTATTTTGAGGTGCCAGATAGGTGATAGGTATTGTGTTTGGGTTCGTGCATTTTGTTTACTTAATTCAATGAGCTTGAACTACATGATTTACTTTATGCATTGTGTTTGGATAGACTATGCTGTTGCATTTTAGAACTGTGAAAAGGTCCCTACATAAACAGATTGATCTGCATTCTTAAAGTTGACAGATTGGCTACTGGATCTGTACTCTCGCTAATTAGTTCTCATTCTCAACTTGGATGGATCATGAAAGGATTTTTTTTGCAGATTACTATTATACTAGTGTTTTCACATTGATCGTGTGTTCTGTTTAGAATTTTTAACATATAGGAGTATACCGAGGAGTTGTTAAGCTAGATATCCATTAAGGGTGAAAATTCACCAGTTTGACATTACATCCTCTGGAAATGATAGGTTCCACTCAAGTAAACTGTTCTTCCTCATTCAAATACTTCTTTACTTTTGCAGGTATAGAGACAACAGGCATGTGAGCATGGGTGCTGAGAAATGGCTTGACATTGAGATATGGAACTCACCTGCAGAATGTTTCAGTGCATAAAAAAAGCGTGGTTATCGCATTGCGACCACTTATTTGGGAACTGATTCGGTATTTTTTCACTCTTCAACATTTTAGTGATTTGGTATTTTTTTACCCTTCTACATCTTTATCTATTGGTTTCCTTGGAAATCTATGATCCAGTATTCCACATAAATTTCAGATGCCACGTGTCATTGAATGCACGATCATCTGTTGTTTTTCTGTGAAAAGCTGCAGTTATTTTGTACAAACAGTATTTACTGTCAAACTGTATTGTCGGAGACAAGATGCATCTATTAGTATGTCCAGTGATTTACGGAGACAAGATGCATCTATTAAAGAAAGTATTTGCTGTCAAACCGTATTGTTGGAGTGTTTGATCATTATGTTCTGTCTGAGGATACCCAGAGTATAAAGTTTTGTGTGTCACAAATGGATTTTTGGAGTGTAATCAATGACATATGTATCAGTTGTTCACCATTCATCAGGATTTAAGTTTTCTCACATATAAGTAATATGGTTGAGGGAATAATTATGTTCCAAATTTTCTTAGGTTTGTGTGTATGACATGGATTGGTCTCAACCAACAGCTATTGTTGTGGGCAATGAGCTTAGGTATGGGCTGTTCCTTGTATATGGATATGTATCTTATGTTGAACTTGCATTACATTTAGAAATAAGCACTCAATTACTAGGTTGTGCTTTCCATTGTATTTTTCTACCCCTTTATTTTTCAAAGCACATTTTTTTTTATGAAAACATTTCTTAGATCTGCTTACTAGCTTTGCGATGCAATATTTGAGTCTCTACTAACATCACTTCCCATAGCTGAACATGTAAAAACAATTCAACATTTTTTGTTTAAGCGATTCGGAAACAACAATAAAAACATCAAATGATATATCACTAACATGAATGACCATCTTACTAGAGGCCATAAGCAAAGTTCAGCTAGGCGCTAGGCGGAATCTAGGCGTTGACCCATTGCCTAGCGCCTGTCGGGAGTACTCGGTCCTAGGCGTTTGCCTAGGCGTTTTGGCAACAGAGCTCTCCTCTGCTGCAAGAGAAAGCAGAGCAGAGCAGCTACTCTGCTCCAAGAGAAAGCAAAGCAGAGCAGAGGGCCGCGCCTGGTTGCAGAGGGCCGCGCCTGGTTCCCCGAGCGAAGCTGAGCAGGGGCGGCGAGCAGAGCAGAGGGCCGCGAGCAGGGGCGGCAAGGCAGAGCAGAGGGCCGCGCCTGGTTCCCCGAGTGAAGCAGAGCAGGGGCGGCTTCAACCAGAGGGCCACGCCCGGCGTGGGGAGGGGCAGCAGGCGGCAGCCAGGGGAGGTGCGGCGTCCACCGGAGGCCGCGGCCAGCCGAAGCGGGCACACGCGCACGCGCGGCCGCCCGACGGCTGTGGCTGGGCTGCGGTTGCGACGGCGTGCGGACGGCTCCGCCTAGCGCCGTGATGCGCGACTACGCCCCTAGTCGCGGCGACGGGCTTCGCCCAGCGACTAGGCGTGCGTAGTCGCCGAGTAGTCGCCGCCTAGCCGAACTTTGGCCATAAGTGCTAAATATTTAAACAACAAAACCACTATCAAAGCTAAACAAACAATATTATATAACCAAACTCTTAAAAGACCCAATAAATAATTCTTTATTATACAAGACTAAAGTCATTTAAATAACTATACCAAGTGCATGCATAGGCATTTATTTTCCATCATGATACGTAGATTAGCTGATACATTAATATTTCACCGCACAATGAAAGTTGGGTATTAACTAATTCTTTGGTGGCAGGGGTATAAGTGATGATGCGCTAGAGCTATCAGATTTGCACTGTAGCGTTCCAATGAAAGGCATGGTGGATTCGTTTAATGTATCTGTTGCAGCTGGAATCCTCATGCACCATGCTGTTTGTGATAGAGTTTCCCGCCTGGTAAGTGCACTTTCTTCATTCCAGTTATCATCATACCTTATAGAAGACATCATAACCTCAATCCACTATTAACAAAGTTCTATCTATCATCGTATGGTACTGCTACCTTTAGCTTTCAGGTTTCAGCCAAGAAAAAGAAAACTTTATCTTTGAACTTACAATAATAGTGCTCATAGCGTCATACCTTTGTTACCAAAGGCCTGTTTATAGACCAAAGACCACTTGGTACTGCTTTTTATTGAAAGCAACAGAAGTCACCTCCACCTCAACAGGCCTCTTTAGCTTTGCTTAAATTTATGCCAGTCACTTGTGCTGTTGAATCTATTCTATGTCTGATTAGTCTGTTTAATATAAGTTGAATCTTGCAGAGAGCGGCCTCTAAGATATTTTCAGAGCCATATATTGATTGTGGATCTTATCTCATAAACTATCTTATGCTTCTAGGTGTAAACACAACCTGGCTCTTGAATTATTATACAAGAATCACTAACACAAACTAAAACTACCAAATTTGGCATATACGTGATGTTTGACCTGGACTGTAACAATTCATATAGAAAACACTGTGGAGTTTAATAGCTGATTTGCAAATCTGGTCTGTTTATTGGATTGTTTAAATTGTCACCTTTAGACTCACTGGATTTTGAAGTGATCTGAATGAACCTTTTTCCCCTCCAAAGTTGGAAAGTTTTATTTTATGTTCCAATCCATATATTTTGTACGCTAAATGCACCTCCAAATGAGACAATTGTGGATTAATATTTGCTGTAAGCTAGCCCCTAACTGTCAGCAATGTTTTCAAATCGTCTAGTTGTATGGTCCTGATCAGCCGATTAATCGTGTTTTTAGTCGTCAATCAGGTCCGATTGGTCAATGACTAGTACGTTAGTCCAGCATAGTTGTCCTGCCTACTTGCCTTGCTACCAAGGATGTATACTAGTAAATAGAATGACTGTATAAGTATGAAGTAGTTAAGCAGTCAAGGGCCTGTTTAGCACAGCTCCTAGAAGTACTGCTACTAGACTACAGCACCAGCGCGCAGCTGCATAGTGCACTTATCATGAATTTGTAAACATAGCAAGCATCTAGCATGGTCACTTATGGGCTAAAAACAGAAGGCCCAGTGCCCAAGTGCCCCCAGCCCATCTGGGTTGCTCACAATTTCTTTCTGTGGCTAGTAGTCCGTGAGCTAACTGGATGACTAATCGTGATTAGTCGGATGATCAGATTTAAGACGGCACTAGTTGCCTCAGAGTGATGACTTGATAATTCTGGCTGTCAGCATCTTATGTTTGGTGTTTTTTTCAGGGCCATCACGGTGATCTCTTACCTGAAGAAAATAGAATATTGATTGCTGAGTTCTATCTGCGACATAGGCCATCACGCCTTGTTCGCTTGATCGTATCAGCCATGCTTATCAGTCATGATACAGTGTTTTTCTCTCACAACAAAACAGCATCAGCCGGCTTATAAGCCACATAAACGATCAAGCGAACAGGCCATAGAGAAAGCACGGCTACTATAGTTCATGAATATGCCAAAAGGAAGGCAGAAAATTTTATGGCCAGACTTTGAGAACATCCTGATGCCTACTAACACATAGTGTCGGCTAAGAAGCTGAGTGATGTCTTTGGCAATCAAGTGTTGGATTATATAGTGCATTTTTCTAACAAAAAACGAGGTGATGAGTTTTTTTAACCATTCAGGGTAGCTTATTTTGTTCAATCAATTTTTATACTTTCAGTGTTCATTTTTTGTATACCACCTTATGTGGTCATCGTTGCAAATGTTTGCACACAGTAACCTGAAATTTTGAATTTGGTATGAAGGCTATTTTTCTAGTGAGTACTGTTGGGCTACTTGGGTCTTCAACCGATACGAGACAATGATTCCCACCAGATTGCTGGCAAGTGGCAAGACTGGACCCAAACCCAACAATCGAGCAGAGTTGTTAACAGTTACTCGTACGGTTTTCAGTGACGTCGACTTTTGCTCCCAAATTAGGCGTTAACTATGTAAGTTTTTGTTGGGATTGAAAGCTTAATATGTTTCCACTTGTTTTTTTCACAAATGTTGGCAATGCTCCATGTTCAACTGACGGTTAGGACCGAAAGCTGGTATAACAGTATCAGTATAGCCTCTTGTGCCCTTTGGAGGGCTGAGAACTTTGAGATGTTCTATGAAGCTGCCGTGTAAAAGAGCTCCACTTTGTCTACGCGAGGTTGATGCGTTTGTAACGCAAAGCTGTGCAAGTGCAACAACTGGTTACGGTGGAATGCCGTCTTTAATCTCGCCACCAAACTCTGCTAGGGAAAGCTACGGACAAGGGCCCCTTGCCCCTGGGGTGTCGAGTGCAAATTGCCAAGCTGACCGCTCAAGTGGTCAAGTGGGCTGTACTCTATTTGTTTGCTTGCCTGACTGTTTGGCCGGGGTGATCGCAGCAGGATAGCAAGTTGCCCGTGGGCATGACAGGAAATTTGGTGCGGGTCGTAGATAATAATAGTAGCTGAAAAAGACACGGTTCTGTGTAGTTTTATGCAAGCACTAAACGATGCTCGAACGACTTTAGATCAAAGCCGTGAAAGCTACTGTCGGTAAAGACACAGCCTAAGAAAAACTTGTGTCGGTTAAAACTAGTCATTCATCCCCCATTTTCATTTTCACCACACGTTCGGACGTTCCTCTCTCTTTCAGCACAACTGAAAATATCCAATTGGCTTATAAGTTGACTGATGTTGTTTTGTTGTGAGAAAAAACATTGTATCGCTAATGTAACGCAGCGGAAGACATCGTGCGCCTCATGCCGTCATGCTATGCGGCTCCCTGTGTCCCGGCCTCGAGGCGGCTCCACTGGAGCCCATTGCGTAACCTAAACTAAAATGAGTCTCCAACACAATACCTATAGATAATGTTTGCTTTGTTGAAAAACTATGACTGAAAGTACTGTTCGCTGGATTTGCTGTCAGAAAAAAAACACTGTTCGTTCGCTTAAAACAGTACGACTCACAAGACAAGCGAACAGGGCTATAGCCTCAACAGAGTATCTATATAGAAGACCCATTTTAGGTGCCAGGAGAGGCATAACCCAAATTTGAGTATCCTCTCTCCTGGAGACCCATTTGTAGAAAGGGTTGTCTTTGGATTTTGTTGTTGGAGAAGATAAAAAATATGTATTGAACCCATTTGCCCTGTAGCGCTACGCAAAGGACGAAATATACCTTGTATTTTGGATCGTAGTTGTTGGAGACAGTCTTATTACCCTTGTTCA
>NW_027097284.1:0-6951 GCF_019320115.1 Miscanthus floridulus
TGAGGATTTGTGCTGTTTGACATATTATTAGGTGATTGTCCTATTCAGTGTTTCACATATGAGGATTTGTGCTGTTTGAGGGAAGCCCAATGTCATTGCAACCATGAGGCATCCCACCACATGTCCGACTGACAGCCAAATAGCTCCTTAGCATTTGATGATACAAAGTTGTTATTAGGTGCTAGCCGTGGTTGTATGGTACAAAGCTTGAGTCTTTAGAGCTTAAATAGAAATGAGCAGTTCTTGCATGCCTTGTACTAGGAGGGCTCTTTTTTCGTCTAGCTGTTCCCACTCTTCTTCAAATTTCTGTCGTTGCTTCCTCAAATCCTCCATCTCCTCTGATATTCTTTCCTTTTCAGCTTCTAATGCTGATTTGATCCTTTCCAGCTCCATTTTGTATGTCTCCAATTGCTCTCTTTCATGATTCACTTGCTGCTTTTCTTCCAGTAATCTTTTTTCATCGTTTTTCAATGATTCGTCCCACCTCTTCGGAGCCTTGGATTTGGCATCAATGATTCAGTTGTTGTTTTGTAGAATGAGTAGCACTGAACATTCCAACGAACAGTCCAGCGAGAGCACAACTTCTAGTGATGGCTCAAAGAAGAAACTGAAGGCAAACATAGTCAAGTTGGCGGGTCTTGGAGCTGCGCTTGCTGTTGTGGCTTGTTCCAGGAAAAGTCCTATGCCTAATCCTCAGTGCCCATTCGAAGACATGACCGGACAACAATGGGTGGAAGCAAATTTGCATAACGAACGTATGTGCTTCGACAACTTTCGGATGTATCCTCACTCTTTCTTGAAGTTGCACAATGAGTTAGTGCAGTATCATGGGCTGGGTAGTTCACAAGACATGGAGACGTATGAGTCACTAGCTATGTTCCTGTGGGTGTGTGCGACGAAGCAGGCAACTAGATAGATAACCCTAAGATTAGGAAGGGGTATGGGCACAGTTAGTCAGAAGATGGGTGAGGTTGTAGACGCCATGTACTCCTTTGCCCAGACGGTTGTTGCGGTAAAGGATCCGGAGTATAGAAAAATCCATCCTAGGTTCGACGAATTCAGACCCTACTTTGATGGGTGCATAGGGGCTTTGGATGGAACACACATCAAAGTGCAAGTTAGTCGCTAGTCACGGTTGTACTTCATGAATAGAAAAGGAGAAGTTACCATGAATGTGTTAGGGATAGTGGACATGGATGGGCTTTTCACATATGTTGGTGCGGGATCAGCGGGGTCTTCGCATGACATGTCGGTTCTGACGTATTATATGGGGCGACCAGAATACCCGCATCCCCCAGTAGGTAATATTGCATTATCGTTGACTACGTTCTTAGTTTGTAAGAGTACCTTTGTGAGTAATGGGTGAAATGACTTGATGAATTGCAGGACGATACTACCTGGTGGACTATGGATACGCCGTGCGAGCAGGATATTTGGGGCCATATCGGAATGCAAGATACCATCTGGATGACTTCAGAGCCAGAGAGGCGGACAGATATATGGAGAAATTCAACTACCAGCATTCAAGGCTTCGCAATGTAGTGGAACAGGTGTTTGGGAGGCTGAAAGCTCGGTGGCACATTCTGTCCGAAGTCCCAATTTATGTGAGACCTAAACAAGTGAAGGTGGTAATTGCATGTTTTGCTCTACATAATTTTGTGGAGGGCGAAAACGGACGGAGGGCTGCGGCGAGGAATCTTCATAGGGGTGTAGATTACAACCTGTCAGCATGGGCGGCATCAGTTGAAAGTGAAGATATGTCACAAGTGCGAGATTGGATCGCTATGGGACTATGGGCTATGTAGTGCACAGGTATGTACACTGAGGCTGCTGTGTGGTACAAGTATTGATAGATGTAGAAAATGAGTGGTGCTGTAATTTAGTTTATGACAATCTGTGTGGCTGCAGGTAACAATGAGGTTCTTTGTTCTCCTTCACCAAAAGGTATGTTCGTTGTGACTGCTGCATTGTACATTTGTCAACATGTAGATAATCACATGTGATATGTAACTGTATGGGAGTACTATGTTGAACGACAGGGGAACCACCTGCGGCAAGGTGTATGTGGAGTCGAAGGACTGCATGTTGAAGTGTGCAGAATTAGGAGCGTTTTTTTTGCTGAGACCTGCTACTTCTTTGTGCAGTAGCATATGTGGCTTTGGCAAAGGCTACAGATTTTGTAAAGTCTCCATTTATGCCATGTTGTAGTTGTGCCATTAGTAGAGTACTCAATGTGTTATAATGTTGTGGTATTTGAGAGGTTGTATGCAACTGTGTGTGTTTTGTGGTTTAAGGACATGTAATGGCAGCCAACGTGGTACTTTAAGTCACTGTAACGAACTGTAGGTTGTAATGGACTGTCATGTCTTATGGCTGTAATTAATTGTTAGTTTAAGGCAAGCATGAAATGATATTTGGTATGGTGGGAGTGTTGCATTCCCGCCAAGTTTGAAATGGAAATGGACTCTGCAGCATGTTTGAATGGCAGTAAATGTTAGTTTGAATTTGAATGTGCTGATGCTGAGTTGCTGGTGGCTGATTTGGATGTGTGGCTGATTCTGGCTGATTTATGTTACTGTAGAATCAGCCAAAAGCAGCTGAAAACTATACCAGCCGAACACGTCGTAAAGGGCTACATGCTAAAAAAATCTTATTACTACAGTTGCATGCCATGCGTGGAGGATGGGCAAGGCAAGACAAGACAAGCACCTACTACCCTGAATATAGACAAAGAATTTTCTTTCTGCACGTAGAAAATAACTACCGTCAGCATAAATGTAGCCGAGTTAAAAAGAAGAAGAAGAAGAAGTGGTCATCAGGGTTAACAAAAATGATAGCAGCCATGCATAGATGTGTGCCTTTAATTAAGCTCAAATAGAAGCTAAAGATTCTTAGGTCCCTGCATGAGTCATCCAAAGGTACAACACATAAAAGAGGGCCTCAAATTCCCACCAACTCGTTCTCCCATAGGCCACTTCTTTTAATCCGCGATCTGCTGAGATATTCGCTGACGCTGGATTGACTGATGTATACTAGATGAATTCAACCATGTTTTGCTTAAGAAACAAGGAAAACTTTAGCAGACAGTTCTTATAGTGTTCATTCATGTGTCGATGTCGTATCGGGCCTTGCTGTATGGCAGCTAGGATCTAAGTTCGGAGCAGTTAGGGCCTGATTGCGAGAGACAGTGAGTTACATGGATAGTACATACTGAGAAATTATTTGTCCAAAGGATCAGATCATGGCATTGCCAAAAATTCAAAAATGAAGGTTCAGAGTTTCAGATAACGTAACGGTCTACTTTCAGAAATTAAATGGAAGTTCAGAATTTAAACTCATGGCATTGCCAAATTTCAGAAACAGGGCTTCAGAGTTTAAGATCATGGCATCATTGCCAAATTTCAGAGATACAAGTCCAGAGTTTCAGAACATTAGTAGCCTCATCACTACTCTATCAAGCCGTGTAGAAGCCACGGATGGGTAGCTGAACAGTACGTGCAGACACGGATGAGGCTTGCAAAGACGCACATCTGTGTCATATCAGTAGAAATAAAGGGTAGTTTAACTTCGTCTTTCACCATGTAAATTGGAACAAGCAAGTGATGACACGCTCTTTGACATATGCGCGGGGAGTTGGTGCAGACAGCGACCAAGAACTTCGAACGATTTATATTAGCTTCCATCCGGAACATCCTTCTGCTGATGACGATATTTGCCCACCTCGACACTCTTGAAAGCTAGCAGTCTCGTCATCGTCAGAAGCAGACAAATGCCTCGGACCATGCTCACTTTGAGGTTAAACCACACCGAGTGCGTGTGCCGTGTGTGCACCAAAAGGGTACTAATATGCCATCGTTGATGGTTAGACAAATGTACCAACCTTTCTTTTTAAAGCTATGGACCTCTGGTCCTTGTTGTGTCTCCCGGCTACTTATGCTCATCTCAGGGTAGAATCTGTATACCCTGGAACCAGTTCCTGTACAGCCCACTTGTTAGTCCCTTACTCGACTTCAGAGGGACCTTTTGTCCATTGATTTTTTCTGATGTCTAGTGCAAAAGGAGAAATCATGTGTTAGATATAATTTGGCGACTAGTATATATTTTATTCAACTCATCTGTGTTGGAATATAAGCGAATTTTTCACCTCGCCCCAGATATGCATAACTACTTCAGCAGTACTTTTCAGCGAATCAACGGTGTTTTTCTCTTATAATAAATCAGCATAAGCCAAATTTTAGCGAAACGAACAGGGCCAACAATATCGGATTTTTACAACCCAATAAAGTACCAAATATACTCAAGCATCTGCCCACACGTAGCGAGAGCATCGCATACTGTTAGACTGAATAAGTCGAATACTAACATTTCCATATAGTTGTAGCGACGCCGCATTGCAGCAAATACTGCGATTGGAGTGGAAACCGACGAGCAGATACCGTGGAACCAGTTCCTCTACAGTCCACTTACTAGTGACTCAACTGCAGAGGGACCAATGCAACTACAGAGAAGCCCTATCCACATACTAGCGTAAATTTACAGCATGTTCGTTTGTCTGTGGCTTGTTGTAAACGATCATAAATTTTCAACCATAACAGTATTTTTCTCCCACACAAACTAGCCAGCAGTACTTCTTCACGAACCAGCAACGATACGAAGTAGCCAACCGAACAGGCTGAGAATCTTTTGTCCATTGATTTCTAATATATATATATATATAATTACAGAGACTTAGGTTTTGGCAGTCTATTTTAGGCTGCCGATCTGTAAGTTGCTTATACAGTTTTTTTCCTTTCATCGTCTAATACAAAATGCGGTAAAGCTTTTGCCGCCCTTCTAAAAAAAATATTACAGAGACTTGATTATAATACATGAGTTGAGCCTCTAGGATGGCATATATAGCGATTACAGAGACTTGAGTTAAGTTTTCTCCCCAGGTAAATACATACAACAATATCGAATTACAATCATATAAACTACGAGATATATTCGACATATAATATCGCATGATATACTCGATATGCACAATGTCAGGCGCAAGCCAGATGGAACAGCGAACCGAGACAAACACAAGGAGATGGAGGATTCTTGGTCCCCAGTTTTCCTCAACTATTGTCTTGCGCGACTTGTCCTCCTTTGTTCACTGTGCAACTGCATCACTTGCCATGGACAACAAGTTAAGCAATAGGATAAAGCTTCTCCTGCTATCTGACAACTTTTTCCTGGTCCTCAGTAGAGGCTGCATTCCTTGTTGAAGGTTGAAGCTACTGCATGCCCCATGCATGAACGGTTAACATGTAGACAATTATAGAAACGGAAATGCTATACAACAACCGGGTGTTTTATCACCTGGTGGCACACGAATTTTTTTGGCCACGGAACCGCACGTCCGCCGCGACTGCGCCCGCCCGTCCCCGCGCCGCCGCCGCCGCCCCCGGCATCTTCCTCAAGTCCGGCGAGCTTCTTCCCCAACTCTGGCGCCGCCACCAAATTTGTCTCTATCCTTTCATAGAAAAAAATTTGTTACCTGTGATTTGTTACTTGTGATTTGTGATTTGTGCCAAGGAGGAAGAGAAGAGAGGAGGAAGATGAACAGTATCTATGGGAAAAAATTCCGGTGTTACCGGGTGCTGAAAAAATGATATGCATCTTGTCCATTCACATGTACTCTGACGTTGCCGATCGTCGGCGATTGGGAGTCTGCTCGTCAAGTCCAACTAAAAGATGTTTCCTTGCGGACATGGGTTTCTAACTGTGCCATAGGATATTATTTCAGTAAACCATCTGTCTGGCTACCGTTTGTTGATGCAATCAGGTTGATGATGAAGGCAGGAACAGATCAACTGTTGTTTAATTCTGCCTGCTCAATAGAACCCTTTTATTTACAGCATTCACTCCGGACCTCGTTTACACATTTACAGTTTAATTAAAAGATACGCAGTGGCGTTAATTTATCTATGGATCATTATTAGGTTGCAACTGGTCATAAGATTAAGACCTGCTCATAAAAATACTTCAGGTTATGATGCTGCTCTTAGTGTGAGTAAATTGCAAAAGACGTATAGTAGAAAGTACGACCATATCAAACTCATCCATCAGGGATCAACGATCTCACTAAACTATCGTATATCCAACAACTGTCTAATGCTATAATATATACCATGCATGCAAATCCAAATGCTAATTTCATCCGATCTGTACTGCTTCAGCATCGACAATAATAGGCGAAGTTAAGGGGAGCTTTCCTTCATGATTAGTTCAACTCCAGCTTCCCTAGTGGTTGTGACTTAAGCCTTCACTGTCGAAATCACTGGTTGAATCGTGAGCACGAGTCCATCACATTACTGAGGACGAGTGAGATTTATTATAAGTGCTTCAGTGTCCTATGTGTACTAAAGGCTCCGTACTAGAGACAACTGAAAAGGACGTAGCTTCGTATAAAAAAGAACTGAAAAAGACATGTCTCCGTCTGCAGCGAGCGAGGCATGCGTATTTGTTCTCACTTCACTAGTCAGTAGTCACTACTCGAGAAACATTTTGGACAGACTGAGTGGTCGATCAACCCAAAAAATGGTTACTTTCGTAAGTGCAAGTTGCAGGATTACTGAAAAGCTCCTATGCAGTTAGCAAAGGCTGAATATGGATGGGTTTTATAGCCATTTCAGTTAAGTGAGAGTTGATGTACCACCATTTTCAGCTGTTCTTCATTTGGATACCAGTTACCACATCACAGAGACACAGATTCAGAGTTCTGTCTGTGTTCATTGCGTCTGCAGAAACCACGCACGCATGCATATCACACTCCCATCCTGGCTGTTAATACGTTGCTGTCCTATAGCTTTATTAGGCTGCAGATAGGCCCATAACGTTCAGAGACGTGTGCCCCTTTCGCGATGGACAGGTTGCTCTGCGTTTTTCCCATCTGTTATGTCCAACTTCGCAGGAAAGCGATCC
>NW_027097284.1:14380-40000 GCF_019320115.1 Miscanthus floridulus
TGATTGTGCCTGCATCTACTGTGCGTTATTCTTGTACGTTTGGTACCTTAGCAGCCGTAAGCCATGTCTCTGGAACGATGCATTAGGAAAGAATGGGGACGTTGAACGCGGGACACCACTTTTAGAAACCTATGTATATTGTTCATTCAATAGATGGAACGCATGTCTAGTATCTTGAGACAGCTAATAGAAACTTGATACACAGCCCTGTTGGATTTCATCGAGCGTCAATACTACTCATCATTTTTAGAAATCAATGGTACAAAGGAGGTATATTTGTATTGTTTGTTTGAGAGATGGAACATGTAATGAAACTAGTATCTTGGGACAACCCGAAGAAACTTGTAAAATTGAGCTTGTTGAATTTTCATCTAACAATTACACAATTAGTGCATGTCAAAGAATTGAATTGCATGACAAGGGTAAGGAAACTGCACTGTTTGTTCGAGAGATGGAACATGTACCTAGTATCGTGAGACAACCACTAAAAACTTGTTAAATTGAAACCTGTTGAATTTTCATCTAGCGTGCATACAACAATTACACAATCAAACAATCAACTCATGTTAAAGAATCGAATTACATGACGAGGATAAAGAAACTGCACTACTGTAAGCGTCCCAGTCTCTCAAGTTTGGTTACTCCCTTTCGTATCTTCTTTCTGGATAGACTTCCAACCTACACGTTATTCCCATTCCTCGTTTGGGAACATAGTTTCCGAAACGTGGAATGAGTTCATGTTTTACATTTCCGATGACTAAGGTTATGAGTACATGTGTGTGTGTTGGACAAACATATCTACCATTCCATCCGTCCACAAAAGGTAATTCTCACTTTTTGAGAAGTCACACGATTTAAAGTTTGATCAAAGTTACAAGACGAAAGAATAGTTCGCTATGTTCCCATTGCTCAGATCCCAAACAACGCAACAAGTGGCCTCAGGAGCTAAGGAAAACAAGGATCAAAGAAAGATGGCTCTAGCATCAACAGGGTAGTGCCGCTTGGGAGTTCTTTTTTCTCCCTTCGCGCTACTTGGAAGGGTACCTGTGTGTTCGTTCTGGTTCCCTTTGCCATGCCTCTGGAAGCCGTTTGGTGTACTTGGCCTAGTGTACATAAACACCCTTTCGTATCTGAATAGAAAGACTGAGCTTCTACCATATCTTTTTAAAAAAAGTTATATAAAAATTATTAATATTTTATGATATAAACTAAGTATCATTGAATTTATTATGGAATATATTTTCATGGGACATCTGGTTGGTGATGTAAATGTTAATACTACTCCGTATTCACTATACATTTGGTCAAATATAAGTTAATCGACTTGCACAAATATTATGATTGCAATCTTTTATTGACAGAGGTAGTACATCTTACTTCCTCCATTTAAAAAAAGATCTGTTTCTTGAGGAGTCAATCAATATTAAGTTTGACTAAGGCCCCGTTTGCGTGCCCTTGAACCCGGCTTGATCCGTTTCTTTTTTCATCCGGAACAGTGTTTTTCTCTCACAAATTCCTCCAGAATTCTTCCAAACCATCCAAAATACCTTCAGAACCATGCCATCCGAACGGGGCCTAAATATGTCTAAAAATATATAGTTATTTACGATGCGTAATAAGTATCAGTAGACTTAGCAAAAATATATATTTATAACAAATATATTTGAAAATATAAATACTGATTTTAAAAAAATCTAGTTAAATTTAAGATTCTTTGATTTCTTCGGAAATGAGATTTATAGTTTTTTTTTTTAACGGAGGAAGTAGGATTGTGGAAAAACACAGGACTGTCGTCGGTGCTTGACTGCTGTCACATCACATCCGTGCAAATGCTGCCAATCATGAGAAATGTGACGGTCTTGATGGACATGGATGGCGACCATGTCGTGCTGCCGCTCATCTATTCCCTTTTACTTTTTCAGTCAACAAACAATATTTTTTTCTCAAAACAAATCAATCAACGGTACCTTCAGTAATGACTTATCAGCTAAACGAACATGACATAGTCATTTGGGCGACTGGGCCACGTCGGTGAACACTGAGCACATAGGAGTACACTCAGCAACCATTTTCTGGTAATGGGAGGCGATTACGGAACAGATATTCTCCAAAGGTCTCTTTTGCTAGGACCATAATAGTTGGACGAGAACGTTATTAAAGAGTTATTTAGTTTGAGGTACAGGACAGCCTGTCATCTTATCACTTCTCCGCTTTTTCTTGAAGACAGAATAGTCATTTTGATATATCAATTATCGTCCGAGGTTCAATTTTATTCTTAAACTTTAAAAATAATTGATTTAATCCTCAAACTTTACTGTTAGACTTAGTTTTACTTTAGGACTATCAAAATGATTGTTTCAGTCCTCACTTTGGACACAATTTCAATCATGAACTATCAAAGTGCATTTATGCATAGTCCCTGAACTTTGATAGTTCATAGATGAAATTGAGCCTAAAATGCAAAGTTTGAGGAAGAAATGGTCACTTTGATAGTCATAAAATGAAACTAAACTCAAAAGTAAAGTTTGGGGACTGAAAAAACCATTTCAAAAGTTCAGAAATGAATTCGGGCCTCAAACGATATTTGAGGGACCAAAATGACTATTTCGCCTTCTTGAATGAAAAACTTTTGTCACATCATTTCTCAAAAACTAATAGTTAGTATAAGCATCTAGTATATAGGCATTTTACTAATTTTGAGAAATGGATCTCTCATGCAGTCATGCCCCACCTCAAACCAAAACTTCCCATAAGCTACTCATATCTGCATTAAGCAAAATGCGGAAACGACTTTACCTTACGCGTGAAGCCTGAGCAACTCATTGAACGATCATATAATTGACCTACACAGATATACACTGACGCAATGGAGCATATCCTTCTTCCTTCCCTTTTGCGATGTGGCGCATTGACATCTTGGAGCGAATTAGGCCATGCCAATCCTACACGCCAGTACACGACGTCGTCATCAGCTAGTGGTCCTTGGTGCCGTTCGTGCCAAGTTATATCCATCCCAATGCAGCAAGAATGGCCCCAGCAACCGAATTATATATATAAAAAAGCAACCGAATTAGCAAATCTCTTGCCCAACACGCCGACTGCCCACTACTAATACACACTTCACTGCATATCAGTGAAGCTGAAGTCCACAAGGTGTCGCTGTGTGTCCATGCTGTGCACACGATACATGTCACTGTACCTCTCAAGTCTCAATGATGATCTTGGCATAATGCACGTCCAGAAGCAAGAGTGTCGTTTGCCAGGTCAACAGCATGTTCTTTTGGAGATAGTGCGTAGTAAAAGTAGTAGGAGAGATCTGGCCTTTCCCCCGCGAGCATCATGTTGAGAGAGCATCGGAAGAAAGAATGGCACAAAAACTAGTTTAAGCGATCGACCCGGCCTACATCACGCATGTGTGCGCGATTTTTGCTTTTCGTGGAATTGGTTTGGGGACACTGCCCCCAACATCCTCACCCAAACTTTTGACCCCCGGGCCACAAACACATCCGCATATTCAATTGCCAACTCAAAACCTGAATTCAAGGCATGCACTACTACGTACCTTTCAGTAATTCAGCAAGTAGTTCTCCATAAACTTGTCATCTCCTTTTGCTCCGTTTCGTTCTGCTGCAAGTCAGTTGACTCCTTATTGATGTAGCCTTCTAGTAGTACTCGTACTAATCAGTCCACACAGGTCTCGCTCAACAAGTTACTGTGTTCAGACGAAAAACGACCGCAGTTCCTACGAAGCCAGACGGGAGGCAGAGCTCCAGACATGTCGAGCTCGACACTCCTCCACAAAAGCGGCAAGAACTTAATGCCGCTTTGCGTTCTAAAAATCATGGACAGCCGAACACGATATGCACGACGACGAGGACAGCGCCAGCAATCATGGGCGACGGATCGGCCGGCCGGCGTCGAGTGCGCGTGCGTGCATGGCGATCGGCCTGCAGCCTGCTGCTGGCTTAGCTGGGAGGACGATCCCGGTGGTTTTCCCGGCGTCGTATATGATCGGGCGGCCGTAGCGCACAGTCGCACACACACGGTGGCGCATGCATGTGCCGCTGCTAGTTGGACGCTGTCCTCATTCTCGGAGTACGTTGTGGACGCACAGTTTCTAGATCCACGAATAACCGGCGCGGCGGCATCCAAACAGATGCATGCGGTGCGAGCAGAACAAATGCCCGATCGGCGATCGCCCGATCTACGGACCGACCGCACTGCATCTGCATCGCTAGCGGACGATGGACCAGACAAGCGTAGAGTCCCCTTTTACCTGTCAGCTCGCCAAAGCGTTTTTGTTAAGTATCCATGTACAGTACAGTGAAAAATAGTTGTTCCTCGTGTCTCAGATCAGGTTACCAAGAACTTGCTGAGGATTCAGATGCTCAGTTGAACTTGGAATTGCAATTTTGGCCAAAAAAGAAGAAGAAGAAGAGTCACGGGGTCAACAGGTCCGGGAAAAACCCTTGCCGTGCCTTATAGGTAGTAAGTACTAGGAGCTACGAATCGTGGCGTCAAATTAGCCCGGCGCATGCAGTGGAACTGAAGGTGTTTGTGGTTTTGCCCCTAAATCGACAGTGGTCAGTCCGGACCTAACCAGCACCTAACCCGGCTAACCCGAACTTAGCCTGCCTCGCTCGTTGATTACTCAATTCAGCGGCAAACAGATCAGTAATGGCACGGAAAGTTCTGCGTCCCCCCTGTGGCCTAAGCTCCTTTTTTGTCTCCTCTCCTCGCCGACACTCAACATGCTGTTCTATCCACTTCGTCGCCTGGCCACAAATCATCCATACAGAACTGTTTTTTTTTTTTAGGTCGTCCATACAGAACTGTACTGCGATATTGGGATCAGAACTGCCTAAGCTACCATACTTTTTATTGTAAAAGAAAATCGCGACACACAAAGGAGAGCTCGGAACTGAACCCTGAACATCTGCATCGAAATCAGCAGCAGAGTGCAGACATCATGCTCAACTATTGCCCTGTTTAGTTCCACTCCAAAATGCCAATTTTTTCAAGATTTCCCGTCACATCGAATCTTTAGACGCATGTATGAAGTATTAAATATAAATAAAAAATAAAACTAATTACACAGTTTAGACGAAATTCACGAGACGAATCTTTTAAGCCTAATTAGACTATGATCGGACACTAATTGCCAAATAACAACGAAAGTGCTTCAGTGACATTTCGTTAAAAATTTTGTCATCTAAACAGTACCTATGTGCCTTATTCTGGACCTTTGCCTACTAGTACTACTCCACTTGCAAGGTTTTTCAGAGCTCGCATCCATCGGTCGCCTTCAATTTCTGCGTGCCGTGTCGCTGCTGAAGATCGGTCTTGCTAGTCTCGACCGCCTTCGGTAAAAACAGGTTTGTCTTCAACGTCGAAGCTCTGATCTTTTGAACACTCGATTGAGAGTGTCCACAATGCCAGCCTGCCATTTTCCCAGGCCAGAGGAACACTCTGCATCTTTCGCTACGTTCCAACAGTGACACCTCCTGCTGGCGCATGTTCCCATTGTCACGTCCCCATCTCCCCTCCGTCAGTTTTGAACAAACATGGCAGCCTGATGCTGCAGCAGCAGCTTCCTGTTTGCCGGTGCCATCTTGATCCACACATCTTTTGTACGTGTTGAGCTGTGAGGCACTGGTGATCGACTGATCGAGGCGGCGATGACTCCGTGACCCGGGCAAGAGAGCAAGTGCATGCACCACCACTGCGGCAGGAAGATCAATGAGCACGTCGCGTCAAAGCACTGTCGCTATCTGACAATTGTTGCCCTGGACTGGATTCATGTGGCCATGCCTGCGCGATCGGTCCCCCTACTCTCTACTTGTCTGCAGCTGAATTCGGGTACCATGGGTAGAGCCATTCACGAGAAGATGAAACCCCATGCGAAGCTATTACTACTGCATCGGGATCGATCTGGCTATACTTCTCGTCTTGTACAGCCGTATGCATTATTTGACCGGCCAGCGGACGGCACTAGTACTGCTAACTGCTTCGTCCTCGCGATGGCGACGTCAATGGCGAAATTCTGTCGCGGTGCCGTAAGTAGATATGCTGCACTTGAGGCTGGAGTACGGTGGTGGATCTGTTGCGTTACGCCCGGTGCAGTACCGGTCCAAGCACTTGGAAGTTGGACGCGGCCGCCGCCACGCACCACCGGCACCGCGGCGACGCCAGCGCCACGGCGAGCAGCACCACGCGTCGCCGCCGGGTCTCCATGGCTAGCTTTTAGCTTGTCACGGGCGCTAGTCTGGCCAAACCCAAACATGGGAGCGCGGAAGACAGCCAGGCAGCCAGGCACGCATACGGCAAACTGTACTCCCCGTCCCGGGTCGGTGAAATTACGCCGTTGCCCACGGCGTTTCTTACCGCCTCCGTCAAGACAGACAGGCAGGTTCTGCAATCATTCATCCCACTGCGAGCTAGCTACCGCACTCCTGCCACTAGTGCTAGGAGGCTTATCGCCATTCGTCGGCGTGGCGAGCTCGAGAAACGACTGGTACGTGGGATTTGATGTCGTCGGTGGGAGGCGTGGTGACAGGGGCATCGTCGCCGACAGAGGAGGTGAACTCCGCAGCAAGAAGGCGACGGTGGTGTTCTTCGACCATGTCTCCGCGAAATCCAGTTCACCACAAGCGCACCAAGCACATTGAGCTCGATATTCGTTTTGTCCGAGAACGAGTTCAACTGGACGAACTGTGCGTACTCCACGTTCTGACAGGTGAACAGTTTGCGAACGTCATGACGAAAGGTCTACCGACGGCGTCGTTCCAAAGCTTTCGTTCCAGTCTTTTTATGCTGCCGATCACCCATCAGACTGCGGGGGTGTGTCGAGGATATGTGCCAGGAGGCTTCGACTGACAACCGCTGCGGGTCCTCTGACCGCAGCGGTGCGCGGTGACTGTTATGAACGACGTATAGGAATATGAAGTAAAGAATCAAACCACAGAGGAGACACACGATTTAACGTGGAAAACCTCTTCGATGTGAAGGGGAAAAACCACGGGCACCAGCCAGCAACAATCTCACTATCTCAAGAGTTTTGGGTTACACGCCTATGGCGGCTTACAAGAGAATCAAGTCTCCACGAAACCCTAGCAAGGGTATATATACCGTACCGTACCGCGGGGGGCTCCGCCCCCCGCACCCCCCAAACACAGGGGCGAGACCCGATGGGCCAGCTTCAGACTCCGCTACGCTCCGGCCCAAGCCTCCGGCGACGGGCCTCCGCTTCGCTCCGGTAGAAGCCTGCCCTATATCCTGGAGTGAATTTGGAACAACCCCAACAAACTCCACCTTGAGACAAATTCATCTTGTATCATAAATCAATCCTTCATCCTGAACATAACAAAGATAGAAAACCACTGGTGCCAACAACAGTCTCTTGGACTATCCAATTAAACCAACTAAGCTTGAGCACAGCTCAAACTTAGCAACAGGAACATGCTTTGTCATCATATCAGCAGGATTATCATGAGTACTAATCTTGCATACCTTCAGCTTACCTTCTTCAATCACATCACGCACAAAATGATACTTGATATCTATGTGCTTAGTTCTCTCATGGAACATCTGATCTTTAGTGAGGTAAATTGCACTTTGACTGTCACAGTGCAAACTTATGCAAGATTCAACTCCACAAAGCTCAGCGTACAAACCTTTCAGCCAAATTAATTCTTTGCACGCTTCACAAATAGCCATATATTCTGCTTCAGTAGTAGACAAAGCAACAACTGACTGTAAAGTAGCCCTCCAACTCACAGCACAACTGCCAACAGTAAACACATAACCTGTAAGTGATCTTCGCCTGTCCAGATCAGCAGCATAATCAGAATCCACATAGCCAATAAGACCCTTATAAGTTCTTCCAAACTTTAAACAGGAATCTGCTGTGCCTCTGAGGTACCTGAAAATCCACTGAACTGCCCTCCAATGTTCTTTGCCAGGATTAGACATATATCTAATAACAAGACTCATAGCATATGACAAATCTGGACGAGAGCAAACCATGGCATACATCAAAGACCCGACAGCACTAGAATAAGGAACCCTTGACATGTATTCAATCTCTGCATCTGTACTAGGACACTGAGTAGCTGACAACTTAAAGTGAGGTGCAATAGGGGTACTAACAACCTTAGCATTTTGCATGTTGAAACGCTGAAGAACTTTCTTGATATAATTTTGTTGACTAAGAAATAGCAAACCAGATTTTCTGTCTCTACTAATTTCCATACCAAGAATTTTCTTAGCACTACCAAGATCTTTCATATCAAAACCACTACTCAATAGCTTCTTTAACTTAGTGATTTCAATCTTGCTCTTGGCAGCAATCAGCATATCATCAACATATAACAGCAAATATATAGGTGATCCATTAACATGCTTGATGTAAACACAGCTATCATACTTAGATCTTTTAAAACTGTGTGCTAACATAAATAAATCAAACCTCTTGTTCCACTGACGAGGGGACTGTTTCAAACCATACAAGGATCTCTTCAACTTGCACACATATTTTTCCTTGCCAGGCACTATGAACCCTTCTGGTTGGTCCATGTATATGTCCTCCTCAAGCTCTCCATGCAAAAACGCAGTCTTCACATCTAACTGCTCAAGCTCAAGATCATGTGAAGCAACAATACTAAGGAAAGTACGAATTGAACTGTGTTTTACCACTGGAGAGAACACATCATTGTAGTCAACACCCGGAATTTGACTGTAGCCTTTAGCAACTAACCTTGCCTTATACTTTGGAGGCTCACTTGGAGATAAACCCTCCTTTCTCTTGAAGATCCATTTGCAGCTGATGGTCTTCTTATTCTTAGGCAAAGGTACAATCTCCCATGTACTGTTCTTCTCAAGAGACTGCATCTCCTCATGCATAGCAGAAATCTAATTCTCAGTATCACCACAACGAATAGCTTCTTTATAGGTTGCTGGCTCATGAACATTCTCCACCTGTTCAGCACAACTCAAAGCATAGTAAGACAAATTACACTCTTCAATAAGACGCTTAGGAGGTGCAATTGTTCTTTTTGACTTGCGTTGAGCAATAGGTAAATCCTCCTCTAACTGCAAAATAGGAGGAGTTTGCTGAACATCATCATGAGCATCATCCTCAGCAACATCATTATCATGGTCACCATGCTCATCAACAGGCTCCACCTGCACACCTGTATCATCATCAACATGCTCCACTTGCATGCGCATACGCTGCAGCTCTTTTTCTGGAACATGATCTGAGGGCAAACTGTCAGTAAACATCACAGATTCATTGAAAACAACACTCCTGCTCATAAAAGTCTTTCCTGTTTCAGGATTCCATAATTTATAGCCTTTGACTCCCGAACTATAACCAAGGAAAAGACACTTAACAGCTCTAGGCTCTAATTTTCCATTATCAACATGAGCATAAGCAGTGCATCCAAAAACTTTCAACTGTGAATAATCAGCAGGCGTACCAGACCATACCTCAATGGAAGTTCTTTTATTTAGTGGAATAGAAGGCGACCTGTTTATCAAGTAACAGGCAGTATTAGCAGCTTCAGCCCAAAAATGCTTGCTCATCCTAGCATTAGACAGCATGCAACGGGCTTTGGACATGATGGTTCTGTTCATGCGTTCGGCCACACCATTCTGTTGTGGAGTATGGGGTATGGTGTGATGCCTAACAATGCCTTCCGATCTGCAATAATCATTAAATTCACGCGAACAAAATTCTCCACCATTATCAGTACGAAGCAATTTTACTTTCCTTTCAGTTTGCCTTTCTATCATTACTTTCCAGTCCTTAAAAGCAGCAAAAGTATCATCTTTCTGTTTCAGAAAATAAGGCCAAACCCTTCTAGAGTAATCATCAATAATTGTAAGCATGTAACGAGCACCACCAAGTGAGGACTTACGGGAAGGACCCCATAAATCAGCATGAACATAATCAAGAGTACCTTTAGTGGTGTGAACAGAAGTGTTGAAATGTACCCTTTTATGCTTCCCGAAAATACAATGCTCACAAAACTTTATTTTACTCGAAGTGTAGCCGTCCAGCAGGTTTCTCTTCATCAATTCTGCCATACCATGGTGACTCATATGTCCCAAACGCATATGCCAAAGGTTAGTTTTACTAGGTTCATCATTAGTAACAGCAGCAACAGCGGAATCAGAACCAGGTAAAGTACACCCTCTAAGGACATATAACTTTGCAGAATTAAGATCACCTTTCAAGCAAACAAGAGAACCTTTTGATACCTTCAGAACGCCATCTGAACCGGAATATTTGTAACCTTCTGCATCAAGCGTGCTCAATGAGATAAGATTTCTGGACATCCCTGGTATATACCTGACGTTTTTCAGCGTGCGTGTCATGCCATCATCAGTCTTGATCTGAACTGATCCAATCCCCACAATGTCACACGGGTTATCATCTCCCATCCACACAACATCCCCTTTCTGCACAGGCTTATACGAGCTAAACCAATTTCTGTTAGTGCAAATATGAAATGAACATGCGGAATCGAGAATCCATTCATCATGACCAGCAACACAACCAGCAAATACTACCAGACAATCTCCAGAATCATCATCAGACGCAGCAGCAGCAACAGAGACCTTACCAGCCGACTTGTTTTTCCTCTTCTCCTTATTCTGTACTTTTCTGCAATCCTCAACATTATGATTTGTCAGCTTGCAATAAACACAGAACTTTTTATTACCATGCGGCTTGGACTTTGAACGGCCTCTCCTTTCGTAGTTCTTTCTACCATCATTGCCATCATTGGAGGATCTGTTTTCAGTTCTGCCTCTCACATGCAAAGCATCGCCCTTGGAGGACGACGTCCCGTCATTCTGCACCATGCCTCTCATCTTCTCCCTAGACTGGAGAGCCTCATAAACTTCCTTTAGGGTTAGTTCATCACGGCTCAAAAGTATGGTGTCACGAAAATTTGCATACGAATTTGGCAAAGAACATAGCAGCAAAAGACCTAAGTCCTCATCATCATACTTCACCTCCATTGACACTAGGTCGGCGACGATCTTCTTGAATTCAGCGATGTGGCTCATCACTGAATCCTCCTCCTTTATCTTCAGGGTGAACAGCTTCATCTTCATCTGCATCTTACTGGTTAGATCCTTGGACATACAGATCGATTCCAGTTTCAGCCATAGTTCTGCAGCAGTTTTCTCTTTCAGACACTCCTGCAAAATATCATTATGAAGATGCAACTGAATTAGGGCGAGCGCCTTCTGATCCTTGCGGATCTCTTCTGGAGTCCACTCGGCCTTCCTCTTTCCGAAACTATCCAGCGCCTCATCATAGTCATGAGTCTGCGCCAGAATCCCCCGCATCTTGACTTGCCATAGCGAGAACCGCGTGTCGTAGTTCAGCAGCGGAAGATCGAACTTCATCGACGTCGTCATGAACCCTAACAGCAACCAAAGCTCCGGTACCACTTGTTATGAACGACGTATAGGAATATGAAGTAAAGAATCAAACCACAGAGGAGACACACGATTTAACGTGGAAAACCCCTCCGATGTGAAGGGGAAAAACCACGGGCACCAGCCAGCAACAATCTCACTATCTCAAGAGTTTTGGGTTACACGCCTATGACGGCTTACAAGAGAATCAAGTCTCCACGAAACCCTAGCAAGGGTATATATACCGTACCGTACCGCGGGGGGCTCCGCCCCCCGCACCCCCCAAACACAGGGGCGAGACCCGATGGGCCAGCTTCAGACTCCGCTACGCTCCGGCCCAAGCCTCCGGCGACGGGCCTCCGCTTCGCTCCGGCAGAAGCCTAGCCTATATCCTGGAGTGAATTTGGAACAACCCCAACAGTGACCACGCTCGTACACGCGCAGCCATGACGTACACGATGTACTCTAGCGTAGGCATACGGTTGCCAAAGCAACCATGTTGTAACACTATAAACATTGTTCAGAGATTAATAGAACACCTGTTGGCTCTCGTTTCCCTTTCTACAGAGCGAAAGCCTTTTCGCGGATCTGAATCGCGCATGCAGTTGCAGCTCTCCCTCCCTAGAACTGCTAGCTCTTCGCGTTGCTCGCTTGGCTCGCTTGTTCGCCAACTTGCTTCTTCGCTTTCGGAAAATGATGACTGGATTCAGCTGCTTGTCGTGTAAGGAAGAGTGATTATTCCATCATGCATGCGTGCGCATTCTTTCTTGCCGGTGGTGTCGATTGCCTTGGACCTCAGAATTGGCCCATGAGTTTCTCCTCAAGATATCGTAACGGAGCATCTACTGATCTACTGTACTAAAGAATAAAAATATGTCTTACATACATTCATTAATCACGAACCAGTGCCCCGTTCGTTTGGTCTTGTTTGGCCGATAAGCCATGACTAAAAGTACCGTTGACTGATTTGATGTGAGAGAAAAATACTGTTCGTTGGCTGAAAAAATATGGCTTATAAAATCAAACAAGTCAAAGCGAACAGGGCGCAAAACTGCTTGCAAATAATACTCCCAGTTAGGGTGTGTTTAGTTCGCGAAATGAAAATTTTTTGATGTCACATTAGATGTTTCGAAGGATGTCGGAAGGGGTTTTTGGATACTAATAAAAAAACTAATTACATAGCTCGCCTGGAAACTGCGAGACGAATTTATTAAGCCTAATTAATCCATCATTAGCGCATGTTGGTACTGTAGCACTTATGGCTAATCATGGCTTAATTAGGCTTTAAAACATTCGTCTCGTGATTTCCAACCAAATTGTGCAATTAGTTTTTTTCATTTATATTTAATACTCCATACATGTGCTGCAAGATTCGATGTGACACTTTGAGTGAAAATTTTTGGAAACTAAACAGGGCCTAGTTTAGGACACTGATGGCAGTGAACTGGGCAAAACTGTCAACAAACATGGACAGCGACCTGCACTGTCAGTAGACTGTAGACAACACAGTCCCAGCGCATCGCGTCGCGCCCGGCGCCTCCTCTGCCAGCCAGCTCGATATATACGCCTGCTGAGCAAGCTCTGCTCACTTGGCGCCGTGACACACTACATACAGCCATGGAAGGAGGCCGCGCGCGCTTCTCCCTCCACGTCGCCGCCGCCGCCGCCGCGCTGGTGGTGGTCTTGCTGCAGCTGCATGGCGGCGCGGCGTCCGAGCCGCCCTACACCTGCGGCGCCGGCGCGCCGCCCAACATCCCGTTCTGCGACGCCGGGCTGCCCATCGACCGGCGCGTCGACGACCTCGTCTCGCGGATGACGGTGGCGGAGAAGATCTCGCAGCTCGGGGACCAGTCCCCGGCCATCCCGCGGCTCGGCGTGCCGGCGTACAAGTGGTGGTCCGAGGCGCTGCACGGGGTCGCTAACGCGGGCCGCGGCATCCACCTCGACGGCCCGCTCCGCGCCGCCACCAGCTTCCCGCAGGTCATCCTCACCGCCGCGTCCTTCAACCCGCACCTCTGGTACCGCATCGGCCAGGTACGTACTGCTGCGTACACCGCCCTCTGGGCTCTGCCTCTCTCCGTGGTAACTGGTAAACGCGCGGGGCATGCACGCAGCCTGTGCGGTTGGTAGGACTGTATCCCGTAAAGATGTACGGCTGATTGGTTTGTGTGAGAGAAAAATACTATTTCAATTGGAAATTTACGATCGTTTACGACAAGCCACGGCCAAACGAACCTACCCATCGTTTTCACGTGTCCTTTGTGTTGGCGTGCGACGCCAACGGGAGAACGTGGCTACTGCCCTACTGGTAGTAGTACGCGTGATGATTAGTGCTAATTATCACTTTCCGCCTAGAGAGGGGGCCATCTCTTGAATTGCTGCTAAAATAAAAAAAAATGTAAGGTGCTCCAGCACGTAGAGCGTGAGAAATGATGAGCAAGGGGCACCAGAGCAGGGCATTTCTCTGCAACAAACTCCAAAGAAATGCCGAGTGTTCTTGCACCTAATTTCACCAACCGGGTGTAGCAGCTTTTGAACGCATACGGTAGGAGCATGCAGCTTTCCAGCTCTTCTCCTTTCGGTCAAAATTGATTCAGGCGATTCGGGCCGTTCAGTTCGGTCTTGACTCTTGAGCAGACTGAGAAATTCACAACAAACGTTGTACCAGTCGTGTTGTCCTTTTGTGTAGAAAGAAATGAAATGTAGTTTCTGAATTTATTGTCCTTTTATGTTGAATTTTATTTTTTTACGATTGTCGGGATTTTGTTTATTTTGACTATTATCGAGCATTAGAAGTGGGCTCTGCTACGTGTGCAAATCTTGAGAGCAGAGAGTGATGTTACTTACTGATGCGACGTCGACGGGCAGGTGATCGGCGTTGAGGCGAGGGCAGTGTACAACAACGGGCAGGCGGAGGGGCTCACCTTCTGGGCGCCCAACATCAACGTGTTCCGGGACCCGCGGTGGGGCCGCGGGCAGGAGACCCCCGGCGAGGACCCGACGATGACCGGCAAGTACGCCGCCGTCTTCGTCCGCGGCGTGCAGGGCTACGGCCTCGCCGGCGCCGTCAACTCCACGGACCTCGAGGCCTCCGCCTGCTGCAAGCACTTCACCGCCTACGACCTCGAGAACTGGCACGGCATCACACGATACGTCTTCGACGCCAAGGTGAAGTGCCAACAACTGCCGATGATTCGAGTGCCTTGGCTGGCAGGTCGGTCTGTCTGTCTGTCCAGGCGGTTCTGGGACACTGAAACGAAATGCAAAACCTTTCTCGATCTCTTCTTCAGGTGACGGCACAGGATCTGGAGGACACGTACAACCCTCCATTCAAGAGCTGCGTGGAGGACGGCCACGCCAGCGGCATCATGTGCTCCTACAACCGCGTCAATGGCGTGCCGACGTGCGCCGACTACAACCTGCTCTCCAAGACCGCGAGGCAGAGCTGGGGGTTTTACGGGTGAGTCTGTCTGCTGCAAGATTTGCTGAAAAAGGGCCCGTGACAGTGACAGATACCCACCACCGGCAGTTTTCAGAGCCTCCCTTATCATCATATCATGGAGCTGGCTGCTGATAAACTTAGCTGAAGTTACTATTTTCGTTGGCCTAGATGTCTGGATCGGAAGCCTTGCTGATACTTGCACGTTTTTACATGTCTTGATTGATCAGGTATATCACCTCAGACTGCGACGCTGTGTCCATCATCCATGATGCGCAAGGGTATGCCAAGACGGCAGAAGATGCAGTTGCAGATGTGCTCAAAGCTGGTATGAGTTCACTGCTCTTGTTAGCATTAGTATGGATTAATCCGTAATCATACTATCTGAATATTTTCTTTTTGAAATAAACATATGTGAATTTAAAGGCACTCACATGGAACTCTTGGCGCAATTTGGACTGTTTGTTACGATAGGTGACTGAACTTTAACTAAAAGTTTTTTTTGAAAGAAAACTTTAACTAAAAGTTGATTCGGCATTTTAGCTCCAACCAACTGCTCCTTCTCATATACCTTTCGTTCTGTCCTTTTGATCTGAGCAACCCAATCTGCTACAAATAATTAATATCATGACGAACATCGTGGTATCATAAGATTCCAGGTGTCACAGAAAAAAAGACCATATAAGCATTCACAGTAACTATTCTGCTACCTAGTCTAGTCTGAAACGAGTAATAAAGCCTAAATGGTTCAAGTCAACAATGACAGTGAAAACGAGGTCCACATCAATCAACAAAAAACCAATAATGCAGCAATTTGAACTTTCTCTCAACCAAATTCAAAAGAGTTGGTGAAAATTTCGTGAAAAGACGGATGCCATGCCCCCCAAGATACTCAGAAATACGTTTCTGACCCTTTTTTGTATTCCGGTCGGGAAATTTTCAGGAATGGACGTGAACTGCGGCGGCTACGTGCAGGACCACGGCGCGTCTGCGCTCCAGCAAGGGAAGATCACGGAGCAGGACATCGACAGAGCCCTGCACAACCTGTTCACCGTCAGGATGAGGCTGGGGCTCTTCAATGGCGACCCCAGGCGGAACCGGTACGGCAACATCGGGCCCGACCAGGTGTGCACGCAGGAGCACCAGGACCTCGCCCTGGAAGCGGCGCAGGACGGCATCGTCCTGCTCAAGAACGACGGCGGCGCGCTCCCGCTGTCCAAGTCCGGAGTCGCGTCCCTCGCCGTGATCGGGTTCAACGCGAACAACGCCACCAGGCTGCTCGGCAACTACTTCGGCCCGCCGTGCGTGACGGTGACGCCGCTCCAGGTGCTGCAGGGCTACGTGAAGGATACGAGCTTCGTCGCCGGCTGCAACTCGGGCGCCTGCAACGTCACGACCATCCCCGAGGCGGTCCAGGCGGCGAGCTCTGCGGACTACGTCGTCCTGTTCATGGGGCTGGATCAGGATCAGGAGAGGGAGGAGGTTGACCGGCTGGACCTGACGCTCCCGGGACAGCAGCAGACCCTCATCGAGAGCGTCGCGAACGCCGCGAAGAAGCCGGTGGTCCTCGTGCTGCTTTGTGGCGGGCCCGTGGATGTGAGCTTCGCCAAGACGAACCCCAAGATTGGGGCCATCCTGTGGGCTGGCTACCCTGGCGAGGCCGGCGGCATTGCCATCGCACAGGTCCTCTTCGGAGAGCACAACCCCGGTGAGGCTTCGTCCATTTCCTCAGAACGAATAACTCTGCCATGGCAAACCACCAGCTCCTAACACAAATCATCTTCTACTGCAGGTGGAAGGCTGCCCGTGACGTGGTATCCCCAGGATTTCACGAGAGTTCCCATGACGGACATGCGGATGCGCGCCGACCCACCCACGGGCTACCCCGGCCGGACGTACCGGTTCTACCGCGGCCCGACCGTGTTCAACTTCGGCTACGGCCTCAGCTACTCCAAGTACTCCCACCGCTTCGTCACGAAGCCGCCTCCCATGAGCAACGTCGCCGGCCTGAAGGCGCTGGAGACGACGGCGGGCGGCATGGCGACCTACGACGTGGAGGCGATCGGGACGGAGATGTGCGACCGGCTCAAGTTCCCGACGGTGGTGCGGGTGCAGAACCACGGGCCCATGGACGGGAAGCACCCGGTGCTGGTGTTCCTGCGCTGGCCCAACGCGACCGACGGCAGCGGCCGGCCGGCCAGACAGCTGATCGGGTTCCAGAGCCTGCACCTGAGGGCGATGCAGACGGCGCACGTGGAGTTCGAGGTGAGCCCCTGCAAGCACTTCAGCCGGGCGACGGAGGACGGCAGGAAGGTGATCGATCAGGGCTCGCACTTCGTGATGGTCGGCGAGGATGAGTTTGACATGAGCTTCATGGCATGATCCCGGTTGTGAATTGTGATGGAAACCTTGAGCGTTTCCTCAGAATTCCGATTCTCTCTTAACTTATTCAAACGAAAAAAAGGGTGACTTGAGCAAGATTGCGGCATTATTGATGCCAGAGGTTCATTGATAAAAGTCTCCCCTCTCCTTCTGTTCTTTTCGAACAAGCGAACGGAAGTAGGAATTATATTGATTATTAACAGATACTCTGACATGATGAGACGTATATAGAAAAAAGTTCACTAACATAAATCATTTAGAAATCAGAAACATCAAACCATTGATTCAGTATGTCCTAATAGTCATTAATAATACAGTAGTATCCATTTAAAATTTAATCTATTCCATTTTATAAAAAAAATATGAACCCATAGTGAAGTGACCGTGACAACTAAGAGAGGATGAAATTAAGTCTCTTAGGGCAACTCCAATAGAGTTAGTAAAAATAAATGGCTAAACTCATGATTTAGCCAACCTCTAAAATAGAAACCCCAGAAAAAAAAAACAGAAAACTCCAACATACATTCCATTAGGGTTAGGCGAATGGTTGGCCGCACATGCAAGCTATATCTAGGATGCGAGAACTCCGGGATATGCGAGAACTCCGGGATAGATGACTTGCTATTTTAGAAAGCGAGATGCAATAGTTGTCGGACTCTCTTTTCCCCCCAAAATACTCAAATATAGATTACACAACATGGATAACTCTCCTGTTGGAGTTGCTCTTAAAGGCTATGGCACAAAAACTACTTATAAAATACTAAACAATTCTATCCAAATGTGCACTAGTTTTTTTGTATAAGTATATTGCTATCTCTAACGCAAAAAAGAGTCTTACATCCTAGATTTAAATCACACACACCAAGAAATACGAACACTAAACACAAAATCATAAATAAACACAAATTGAGTTAGAAAATGCAAACTCATGAACAATAATACGTGGAACGCCAAATCATCATCATCATATATCTGAAATGCACTAAACGTCGCCAAATCATGTTTTTGGTTAGGAAAAAAGGCGAGCCCATGTATTGGTGCATTGGGCCCTCCACAGTCCACGCATGGACCATAGTGCTCGGAGAAGCCGGCCGACTTGATGGTCTTTGCTCTTGTGGCAAGCGTGATGGATGCGTGTCATGCCTGGCAAGGCATGCGTGCGCCACTGCGCCGACCGCGGGCGCAACCGAGACTAGCACTAGCAGCACTGCAGCAGGCCAGCAGCACGCCAGAACTTCAAAGTTGAAGCTACGTGAGTTCGAGATGAGCTTCGTGGCGTGATCCCGGTCGTGTCAGAGGCCTTGAGTGTTTCCTCATAATTCCGATGCTCTCTAACTTATTCAAACGAGAAAAAGGGTAATTTGAGCAAGATTATGACATTATTGGTGCCAGATGTTCATTGATATATGCCACCCCTCTCCTGTTCTTTTCGAACAAGCTAAGGCAAGTAGGAATTATATTGATTGTTAACATGATGAGGCGTACATTAAATAAAGTTCACTGACATAAATTATTAAATCAGAAACATTAAACCATTAATTCAGTATATCCTAATAGTCATTAATAATAATATCATTTAATTTATTTTATTTTATAAAAGGTTACGAACCCTTGGTGAAATGACTGTGCTAACTAAGAGGGGATAGAATTATGTCACTTAAAGACTATGGTCCAAAAACTATTTAGTTTTTTTTTCTCAACGTTGCTATCTCTAACCTAAAAAGAGTTTTACGTCCTAGATTCCAATCATATCAACTAATCTAGCTAACTACACTAGGAAGGTAAAGCGCACACACCATGAAATACAAAGACTAAACGTGAAGACATAAATTAAGTTAGAAAATTGAAACTCATATACACGATGATATGTTTTTTTAGGATAGTATACACAATGATACGTGGAATGCCAAATCATGTGTCTGAAACGCACTAAACTTCGCCAAATCATGTTTTTTGGCTATATAAAGGTGGGGTGGGGTGGGGGGGTTAAAAGGCCCAGGTATTGGTGCATTGGGCCCTCCTTGGTCCAGGCATGGGCCGTAGTGCTTGGCGAAGCCAGCCGACTTGATGGTCTTCGACCATCGTCAGGTTCCCTTAAAAAAAAAAAAGACAATCCTCAGGTCCCCACAAGGCCGAAGCTACGGCCATGTTTAGTTCCCCCATTTTCTAGAATTTGGCACTATGTAAAAAGAAGATTCCTCATCACATTAAATTTGTGGTACATGCATGGAGTACTAAATGTTGACGAAATCAAAAACTAATTGCACAGTTTGGTTATACTCTACGAGACGAACGTTTTAAGCTTAATTAATCAACGATCGGACAATTATTATCAAATAAAAACAAAACACTACAGTGCATGAACAGTGCCGCCGAATCCGGCGGCGCCGAATCGGCCTCCAACTAAACACGGCCGTCGTTCACTCGACGGGGTCGGGGACGACTTTGCGATCCTCCCTGTACCCTATGATT
The DNA here is from genome assembly GCF_019320115.1 of Miscanthus floridulus. Classification (NCBI taxonomy): domain Eukaryota; kingdom Viridiplantae; phylum Streptophyta; class Magnoliopsida; order Poales; family Poaceae; genus Miscanthus; species Miscanthus floridulus. The sequence continues at coordinate 34,107 of NW_027097284.1, forward strand.
TCTTGCCTGCCTAGACCCCGGAAATACTTACGACCCGGCAGGCCGGCAGCCCAACAACAGCAGTCTGTAGTCCAACTATCTCCTCAGCCCATCCGTCGATCAATATTCCATTCGCAGGCCTAGAATACCAAACGTTGGCTTGCCTCCGCCCTCCGGTACAACCTGGCCGCATCCACACCCTTTCATCTTCGTAGTCTCGCATCTCAATTCTCAAATCCTCCGCGGTCGTGGGGAAGATTGGTCGACAGCCTGGCCCCTAGCCGCGGCAGCACAGCTCCGTCGTGGCGTCATCTATTCTTGATCTCACGTCGACGCAAGTCCCAGCGGCCAGCGGCCGCCGGCCAAAAGCTCTGTGGCATCCGTGTTCCTTGCGTTCCAGTAAAGAACGTGCTTTTTCATTCAGACCCAGATGCCACATGCCAGGTATGTATGCTACTTTAGTAGTTCAGTATGACACTATGGCTTGCATTTCACTAGTGACTTTTAACTGTACTAATGGATGCTTGAACATTAGTATCTGCTATAATTTTTATTATATGACTAATTTGATAGGCAATCAGAGCACATTGATACCACTGGCACGGATCAAAATTTCGGCCGATTTTCACCAAAAATCAGTGATTTTTGTTCTTACCGGTGACCTCCAAAAAAATTCAAGTACCGGTAGTTTCTATTCCATTTTGTTCAGATTTTTTTTTTCATATTCTAGTTAAAATTTCTTGAAAATTTGCAAATTTTGATCGAAGCTTCAACTGATTTTCATCGAGTTTCGTGATTTTCGTTTCTATCATTTCCCTCCGGTATTTTTGTTCCAACTGGTAGGTTGAACACTGACCACCGACCTTGAGGGACACTCTAAAAGATAACTATTGTTGCGATTTGTAAAAGCTTATTTTATCACAACATACAATTATTATAATATTATTTTATTTTAATTTAATATTATATATGGTATTATATTCTCTCAACCTATAGTTAGTACTGGGTACTGATCCCGGCGACCGATTATCCTGGCTTCGCCACTGGGTCCCCAGACCGGCAAGCGTGATGGATGATGCATGACAGATTGACAGGCATGGGTGCGCCGGCCGCGGGCGCAACCGAGGCTTGTGCGCGGTGCGACGGATGGTGGGTGGAGCTCCACTAGCAGCAGATAACAAAGTTGGAGCTACGGCCTGCTGTTTGCATCCAGAACTTCAAAGCGCGTGTTCAACTTCAAAGCGCGCGTGTTCAGTTCCACCCTCAAATCAAGTGCTACAGTACCTATCACATTGAATGTTTGCAGCTTATGCATAGAATATTAAATGTAGACGAAAAAAAAACTAATTACACAGTTTGGTGGGAAATTACGAGACGAACGTTTTAAGCCTAATTAGTCATGTTTGAACACTAACTGTCAAATAAAAACGAAAGTACTACAGTAACCTCAAAATTCCACCTTCCTGGGACTAAACACGCTCAAAGTTGAAGCAGCCCCGTGTTATAGAAACAGCAGGCCGTGGCTGCCAACAAGGACGTGCGTGAGCTGCTGTCGTAGGGGATTCGGCTTCGGCCACCCGGAACCGGGCAAAAGTCCTTTGACCATCCAAATCCAATCAAGCGGACAAAAACCACGAGTAATCAACACAAAAAGGCAGCTGCGTCCTCACCTTCTCCATCATCATTACTGCCACCAGATGATCGAGAGCGAAAGCATGCATGGTGGTCACAAGAAAAGGTCGTCCGCGGAAAAAGACGCTACACGTTCCAGTTCCACACCCTCAACAAATAAATGCTCTGTTAGTTTGGTGAAAATATTATTGACTAATTTATTGAGAAAGAAAAATATTATTTATTAAATAAAAAAATACGACGTATGAGTGAAACGAACAGAGCGAAAATACGGCCGTACCCCTCAATTATTAGGTGACACGGACACAGACACACGGTCACACCCTGTCCAATCCCCAAGTTTTTTTAAACACACACACGCTGACACGATCACAGTCATGGCATCGCTCGCAAACCGATCTGATCCGGCAGCAAAAACTATTTCCACGCCGAGCACATGTCCTGATCCGGATCGCAGTCGCACACAGCTCAGCGCCCAGCGAGTCGCGACGACCCCACTCTGTCCTATGCGCCGGCAATTACGCGGGCGTGGGTCCGTCCCGGCCGTCCAAATACGCCACGTGAGAGCCCCAACCGACGGGAGCCGTCCGATGCGACCGCCCCCTCCCGTCCCGTCGCATTGGATTTTCCTCCCCAGGCATGGGCAGTCCCCACCCGGCTTCGCTTCTTCCCGAGCACAAGGAGGAAGAGGGAAGGGGGACCGGGACGGTTCGCTCAACCTGCCTCCCCCTCTGCCCCTCGCCGCCTTCCTCCGCTCGAGCGGCTCGCTGAGGTGAGCGCCGGGAGCTCGTCCTCAACTCTTGCTCTATGCTGCTCTATCTTATTGAGGGGATTAGACTTTTCGAGCGCCTTTTTGTTCGGAAGATTGCTTGCTTCCTGTTGTTGTTCCTAGCGATATGGTGATTGCGCAAGGAACCCTCGATCACGCGATATGTGGGGGAGGTTTTGCTCCGTGTGGTCGTTAGCTCGCAGGCTAGGGGTCTCGCAGCTTGCACTGTGTCTGATGGAGTAGAATATCCGTTGCGTCTTGTGGTGACATGCTCATACTGCCATTTCGTGGAGTAGTTGGATTTCCTAGTTCAGCCAGGAGAGCGCCCCGTTGACCCTAGTGGTGGCGCAGAGGTGTGCCGTGCTTCAACTGGGATTTTGCTATCCTGGGCTCTGCTCGTTTACTGGAATGAAATTGGGAGGGACATGGTTGTTGATGTGATTATTTTGTTTACCGGTTTGGCTGTTTCTTGGTTGTCCGTTTCATTAGTTAGTTATGCAAAGTTGGGGCTCTTTGGGGTCGATGCCCTTGATGTCATAGATTGCTGCATTATGATGGTTTCATTTCTGCCTGCCCTGTCCATTAATATTGCCGTAGTTGGTAGTGTTTTATTGTGCTACTCTACTACTAGCAGTATTAGCATACATGTAGAAGACAGAAAAAGGCGCTCTCTGTTGGTCTACTTATACACAGAATTTGGCTCTTTATACATGGAAGAAGGTATGTTTATGCACACAAACATGGCAATTCTCCATTATCCGTATACGTTTATTCATACACACGTTTGTAGCATGTCAACTATTAGTTTTTCATGTTAGTTGCTGAATTCTTACTCTTGGTATTAGCAGAATTCTTACTCTCATCGAAAGAGGATGACACTAGGAGTTGGGGTAATTTTCTGGTTTATTTCCAAATGCCATGCCAACGTGAGGGGTTGGAGATACATATTTATAGGCTGCTAGCCAGCCAAGCATATGCTAAGATGCTGTCCTAGCCAGTCAAGGATGTTGTCCTTGCTGCAGCCCCACAAAGACCAGCCAACACAGAGACTTATCCATCATTCTTCCCCTAAGTCTTGTGCGTCGTCTTGTGGAAAAGTTGAACCATCCCGGTCCTGGAGCAGAGCTCAAGGAACTTGATCCTCCCAAGAGGCTTGGTAAGTAGGTCCGCAAGCTGGTCCTTGGTGTTGATGTAGCTCGCCTTGATGCTCCCTTCCTCCAAACAACCTTGGATGAAGTGGTACCTCATCCGGATGTGCTTACTCCGTTCATGGAAAGCGGGGTTTTTGCCAGGGCCAGAGCGGACTTGCTGTCCATCCTAAGCTCCACCGCTCTAGTGTCTCTGCCAAGGAGATCACCAAGCAGTCGAGCGAGCCAGAGCGCCTGAGTCGAAGCGGTGGAGGCCGCTATGTACTCGGCCTTGCAGCTGGACAGGGCCACCACCTGCTGCTTGACCGACTGCCAGCTAACGAGGCACTTGTCGAGGAGGAAGAGGATCCCGCTCGTGCTCTAGCTGGTGTCGATGTCGCCGGCGTAGTCACTGTCGCTGTACCCGACGAAGTGTGCCGCCCCAGGGTACCTAGGGTAGTAGAGGCCGTGGTCGAGAGTCCCCGCAACGTAGCGGATGATCCTCTTCACAGCCTGCTGGTGCTCCGTCGTCGGTCGCTGCATGAACCGACTAATGTAGCCGACGGAGAATACCAAGTCCGGCCGTGTGTGGGCGAGGTAGCGAAGGCTCCCCACAAGACGCCGGTACTGCGTAGCGTCCACCTCCTCCGTCGTGCTGTCGCGGCTCAGCTTCAGGCTCTCCATCGGAGTGAGAGCTGGGTTGTAGTCGTGAGCCCAGCTAGCTCAACGACGCGCTTGGCGTAGGCGGTCTGTCGAAGCGTGATCCCGGAGTCATCCTGGTGCACCTCGATTCCCAGGTAGAAGGAGAGAGGCCCTAGGTCACTCATCTGTAAGGTGGCCTTCATCTCTTCCTTGAATGCCGCCACCTCCGCATCCTTGGTGCCGGTGATCACCAAGTCGTCGACGTAGACACCCACCAGCAGAGCATTTCCTCCACTGTCCCGTCGGTAGATGGCCGCCTCGTGCGGGCTTTGCTCGAAGTCCATCCCCTTTAGTGTGGAATCCAACTTGGCATTCCACGCCCTCGGTGCCTGCCGCAAGCCATAGAGGGCCTTGCGCAGGCGGAGCAACTTGTCCTCCTTGCCGGGGATCGTAAATCCCGGCGACTAGTGCACGTAGACCTCCTCCTTCAAGTCGCCGTTAAGGAACGCCGACTTGACGTCTATATGATGAACACGCCAGCCCTCTTGGGCAGCTAGCGCAAGGAGGAGTCGCATGGACTCCATCCGTGCCACGGGAGCAAAGGCTTCGTCGAAGTCGACCCCCTCCTGCTGCACGAAACCTCGTGCCACCAAGCGAGCCTTGTGCTTGACGATGGCGTCGGCTTCATCCCTCTTCAACTTGTACACCCACTTAAGGGTGATCGCGCGGTGACCACGAGGAAGGTCAGCAAGCTCCCAGGTGCGGTTCTTCTCAACCGCATCCATCTCCAATTGCAACGCGGCGCGCCATGCCTTGTGTCTCTCGGCCTCTGCAAACGACCGAGGCTCGCCGTCGTCACACGCAAGGTGCAACTGCGCCTCCAGGTCGTGAGGCACTAGTCTCGGCACCGGCTGGTCGCCGAGAAGGTTCTCCATCGTACGGTACCGCAACGGCTCGCCGTCGTGGTACGCGTCGATGCGCTCCTCGTCGTGAGAGAGCGGAGTAGCGAGCTCAACCGGGCTGTGCTCGACACGAGCTGTGTTGGAGTAGACGTGCCCGGAGAGGTGCCTGTCGGTGCTGGAGTGCGTGGCGGTGCCGGCTGTGGTGGAGCCGGTGAAGAACTCATCGCAGCCGAGGTCCTGGCTGGAGAGCGTGGTGCTGTCGAAGTAGCAGGCGCCGGGGTCGGTGGAGGCTTGGGGACTGGGGTAGACGCGCTCGTCGAAGAAGAGCTGCCTACTCCCCCAGCTCCCTCAAAGTGGACGTACTCGACAGTGAAGTCGTCGTACGTCGGAGCCAAGCCGTCGTCCACCGCCTTGTCCCACGCCCATCCTCACCCTTCGTCGAACACAACGTCGCGCGCCTTGCGCACACGCTGTGTCTTCGGGTCGAGGATGTGGTAGGCCTTCGAGCCCTCCGCGTAGCCAATGAACACTCCCGGAGTGCTCCTGTCGTCGAGCTTGCTGATGTGGCCATGCTCCTTGGCGAACGTGAGGCAGCCGAAGACCCGCAAGTGGGAGACCGCCGGCTTGCGCCCATGCTAAGCCTCGTACGGCGTCCTGCCGTCAAGCGCCTTGGTAGGCGAGCTGTTGAGGATGTAGACAGCCGACACCACCGCCTCTCCCCAGAAGACAGCCGGCATCCCCCTCTGCTTGAGAAGGGCCCGAGCCATCCCCACAACCGTCTAGTTGCGCCGCTCGACGATGCCGTTCTGCTGCAGGCTGTATGGCGCGGAGTAGTGGCGCTGA